>NW_007781648.1:2443-2998 GCF_000696425.1 Galeopterus variegatus
TTGAGCAAGAGATTTGAATCCTCTTCTGGGCTTCTGTTCAGGAGGATGTGGTCCTCTAGGGAATATACCTAATATTTTATTCTTCTGCAACATCTGCAGCATCCTGTACAGAGTCTGGTGCATGGCCGGGCCTCAGTATGCTTTGGTTTGGATAGAATAAAAAACCTGCATCTGTTTTCTGTAATGGGCTGCACAGTGAGCATGTAACTGCTCCCCAGATCCAAGAGAGTCAGTAACTCATGCCGACCTCACTGCATGTCATCGCAGCAACTCAACCTGTGATATACTCCATTCCTGGGAATGCCTTTCTCTTCCTACCATACCAGCTCGCACCAAATCACCCTGAGTCTGTGCACAGACAGCAGGGGCTTTCCAACTTCTACACTACTTTCTGAAGGGAACACAGAGGAGAACTTGTTAAAAATAAAAATAATTGTTGATAACGTTAATAATAATATGAGCTAAAACATACAGTAGAACATGCACCAAGAGTTTTGAATATATTAATTTATTTAATCCTATTTAAACCCCATAAGGTAGGTTACGATGAACTTC
>NW_007781649.1:0-676 GCF_000696425.1 Galeopterus variegatus
TTTTTTTTTTATTCTGACCTTGTATATGTATCACTGCAATATACTATGCAGAATCTTAGTCATGAGTCTCCTGATGCTTTTGAATTATCTGTTGGCTAAAGAATTTCAGCATTCCTAAACCAAAAAACATGGGTCTGGACATAAAGATAAGTAAAATATTTTCTTAGAGGGACTCATGCATCCATTTCTGAGGATTCACTCTGTGTCTCCCCCTCTGTCCCCCTAAGGAAGATGGTTTGTCATCATCTAGCACTCATAGAGAAGTTTTATGATGGACCTGTGACATTTCATTTCTCAAGATTATTAATTTTGTAGTCATCATTTTAATGGCAGTTTGAAGTTAACAGAAGCATACACACTGTTTTAACTGACATCATTTATTTAAGTAGCCGTAGAAGTTGTGATGGTTTGGATCCTAACCTCTTCTCAAACTCAATTAGATTTTTGACATTCTACTACTGAGATATCTTTTCTTTTTCCAATGTTTCTCCTCTTCTTGGCCCACACTATCAATTTAGAATACAGTAGCCACTGACAACTTAATTTTGAAATAACTAATGTAAATAAGGAGAGGGACTTGATTTGAAGCATCAGAGATTCCTATTATAAATGGATCACTAGTATACATAGCTAAAACAGTGATTACCCTGTGGCTCGATCACTGTTCAGATTAATG
>NW_007781649.1:1762-2998 GCF_000696425.1 Galeopterus variegatus
TCAAGGATACCACAGTGCTAAAAAAGCAAGGCCAAAAGACACAGTTTCTGACTTCTAGGAGCTTACAATTTAGTGGAAGAGATATTCACAATAAGGTACGATAAGGTAGTTAGCTTCTTTGTTCTGCAATTTTGTTGAGCTGTGTAGCTTTCCTTCATATGCAGGGCTCTCGCTTTAAATTTCTCTTTAAGTTTCTCATTAAATTTATTTTTTTCTTTAAATTTAATATGTATCACTGTTTATAAATGTGCATGTTTTTCTATTACTGGCCCCTCCCAGTAGATTGTAAGCTTCCAGAGGACAGGGACCTCTCCAATTACTCTCCACCATGTTTCAAGATCCTACATAGCAGTGCTCAGTGAAAACGTGTTGAAGGAATGAAAGTCTACCTAAAAAAATGAATAAATGGATAGGAAAGGGCTATACAGAGTTTAGAAAGTGCATGTAAGGGACATCTAACCCAGTTGAGGTGAGGTGGTTGGGTGGGTTGGAGAAAAACCAGGGAAGCTTACCAGAGGTAGAGACAACTCATCAAATTCTTGGTAAGTGAAAAAAAATCAGTGATGCATTAAAATAAGTCACAATTATTTTTATAAGTTAACATTCAATCCTGAAGAATTGAGAACTTCAGATGGGCCAGGAAGATTGATTGGATAGCTTTACTGGACCTTCTGTTCAGTTGCAAGTTGCTTTAATATTTTTATAGTACTTACTTTTGGGACAAATTAAGGCATTCTTTCCAATTTACCCTTAAGTTACACAATGCAGTGAGAGATTGACATCATCATTATGACCTTGAAAAGGAGACTTGATCCTGGAAAGGTGAGGACATGCCCCTAGTCACCCAAAACTCTTCAGTCATTGTAGACATCACAGTGCTGAGATTGGTCTATGGCACAATATTTATGTTAACATTTTATTGTATTTTCTGATGTTGAATGATACTGTAAAATAAAAATCAGACAATATATTGTACAAAAACTACAACAATATGGTAAAACCTCGCCATAATCCCACTTTCAAAGTTAACTGTCAATAATAGATTTTGATAAATATTTTCAAAGTATTTAATTATTTTCAATATCTAATATG
Source organism: Galeopterus variegatus (assembly GCF_000696425.1). Taxonomy (NCBI): domain Eukaryota; kingdom Metazoa; phylum Chordata; class Mammalia; order Dermoptera; family Cynocephalidae; genus Galeopterus; species Galeopterus variegatus. The sequence continues at coordinate 2,855 of NW_007781649.1, forward strand.
CTATTTCAAATATTATCATATTAAAATATTATCATGTTAACATATTCCATAACCTGATCACAACATTTTTGCTTTAATTTTATCTTGTATCTTTTGTTGATTTTAGAAAAATCTACATTCTTTTAATAAAAATTTTGAACAAAA
>NW_007781650.1:0-434 GCF_000696425.1 Galeopterus variegatus
TTTTTAATGTATGAGAAAATATATAGGATTACAAAAGAAACTAATTATATTGAAATTCTGTTATCAAAATATTAAAATATTAAAAGAATACATTTGTGATATAGTAATATGTGTACTTATTTATTAACATCTTAAATAATAAGATATAGTAGCATTCTAATAACTTTTATTTTGAATTAGTGGAGTATAAATTACATTCTGAAATATCTGCAACAACTGTAATATGATGTAAAAATATCTCTGATTTTTATTCATGACAATAGGTCCTGCTAATACTACTGTGTTTTGCTTTCTTAATGGAAGGAAATGCCCAATTTTAGCTAGAGGTTAGTGAAGAGTTAAGATGCGTATTATTTTTCATCCAAATTCATTGGCCTCTGAATTCTGTCCACTGGGATCCCAGGTTAAGAACTCCTTAAGAGAACAATGATAGA
>NW_007781650.1:2510-2998 GCF_000696425.1 Galeopterus variegatus
AGATCCTAATCTAGCAGACTGCAGCTTCTGCTCAGGTCTCCAAATGGGATGTTTAGCCAGGAGCTGTTTAAGTGTTCCTGGAGAGAGTAAACTGAACACTGACAAAGAGAAGGGGGAGAATTCTCTGGTTCCAACCTTATTTTCCCATTCTCACTGGTGGAAGGGGCTTCAGTTCTCATCAGCTGAATGAGCAGTCTGGGTAACGCAACATCTACCAGATCTTGATAGGTGGAAGCAAGAAGAGATGTTGGGAACAACCCAAATATAGTCTGATGAGTGGATTGAACAGACCAGAAGGGGAATGGGATAAGAACAGAATTAGAAAAGTCTGCAGAATTGTTGGTAGCTAAGCAATTCTTCTGTACTAAAAGTTTGATGCTAGAAGACTGCAGAAAAGGAACGGCTGGATCCATTTTTGTTCCAAATGTAAAACTTTCTAGGTACAGAGGGAGATGAGACGAGGAGGCAAGGAAAAGGGCAGAAGACAA
>NW_007781651.1:0-738 GCF_000696425.1 Galeopterus variegatus
CATTGATTTAAAATGTGAGAATCAACTATTATAATTCATCGTATTGACAAATAGAAAAAAATTATGATCATCTCAAAAGATGTAGAAAAACATTGATTAAATTTAACATCCTCATAAATGAAACTCAGAGAAAGAAAGAAAAAGAAGGAATGCTAAGAAAAAAATAAGTGCCTGCCAGCTGTAGCTTTATTATGTTTTCCCAGAAATAATAATGAGAAGGCTGTGAAAGTATATTATTTATTTCTCCTTTTCTCCCCACCCTTTTAGGAGAAAGAAAAAAAGAAAAAACCAAGGTTGGTTGTTCCTTCCATGTGAAAATAAAATTATTCCAATACGAAAAGGTGGTTTGGACAGAGCCTGAAGAAGGGGGAAGGTACCCAGCAGAATGCTTCTGTGTTTTATTTTTATTTATTCATTTTTAAAATGAAGCATCTCCTCATCTACTCTGAGCCAGAACCTGTGCTAAGCAGGATGGGGATTTTCTAAAAAATTGGAATACTTGGAGGCTTCTCTGCAGACACAGGTACACATCTGAATTAAAATAAAATATAGTTAATGCCAGAGTGGAAAAATAAATAGCATCATGGGGGCAGAGCAGAGAAAAGAAGATGCCTAGTTGGTGATAATATCTGAATTTTGGTGGAGATGTCAATCTTCAGTCAGAAAATAGCTATTGATTGCCTTCTGATAGCACCATGCCTGGTAAGTAGTAGGTTCTCAATAAATAGGAATTGGACC
>NW_007781651.1:2573-2998 GCF_000696425.1 Galeopterus variegatus
ACATGCAGTAACACAACAGAGTGTGGGAGATAAACATGCAGACCAGGTGACTGCCTTGATCTTGGGAGAGACACATGCAGAAACCCCCAGGAGTGCAGAAATCCAGGATAGATACCCAAATAGAGTAAGAAAGAAAATTTCCAATCACCATCGACCAATTCCCCAACCAGGGGAAGCAAGGACCCAGGAGGAGCCTCTACCTGTAGGAAAGAGAAACCCTGCCCAGCGTCAACTATTCAAACTGAGGAGGTCCAGTATACTCCAGTGCACCCACCAGGGTCACAGGATGCTGGATGGGATGCCAACAAGTCTTCCCAGAGTCACCCATCCCACCCAAAGAGCAACAGAGCACTCAGATGCTTTCCCCAAGAACACAAGAGCTCACCCACATCCTTGACAAGCCGACAAGTGCCACTAATCTCAAC
>NW_007781652.1:0-430 GCF_000696425.1 Galeopterus variegatus
ATCATCCGAGACTACTATAAACAGCTATAGGCCAACAAGTTCGAAAATCTGGAGGAAATGGTTAAATTTCTGGACTCACACAAGCTCCCAAAACTAAGCCACGAAGATGTAGAAAACATGAACAGACCAATAACAATAAAGGAGATTGAAGCTGTTATCAGAAAGCTCCCAACAAAGAAAAGCCCAGTACCAGATGGATTCAGAGCAGAAGTTTACCAAACATTCAAAGAGGAAATGACACCGATTCTTTACAAACTATTAAAAAAGATTGAAACAGAAGCAAAGCTTCCAAACACATTCTACGAAGAGATTGAAACAGAACAAAGCTTCCAAACACATTCTATGAAGCAAACATCATCCTGATACCAAAGTTGCAGATAGATCTACCATATGACCCAGCTATCCCACTGCTGGGAACATATCCAAAGGA
>NW_007781652.1:1281-2998 GCF_000696425.1 Galeopterus variegatus
AGGGTTGCGATCCGTTGCTGGACATGAAAAAAGACAAAAAGGTAAAAAAAAAAACAAACTTAAATTCAGTTTTAGAATGTTATAATTTAACATTAAATTAAAGCTAATAAATTGTTCTATCAGCTTAGAAAACATTTTAGTAATGAGGAAATAATAATTTGCAATATTCAAAAAACATAGCATTACCTTTTTAGAGAAAAAATTTCTAAATTTTTTTTTTCTAAATACTCCTGTAAAGGTTTAAAACTTGTAATTTGCTTATTAAACATATATTCACAAATATGACAAGTATATTTAAAATCTTGTTGAAATGTATAAGTGAATGTCTTAATTCAGTAGGGATAGTGTCCTTCTGTAATATTAAGTTTTTAGATGGAAGACAGGGAGGATGGCATGAGTGTAAGTTAAAACAGAAAAGAGAAAAAAAAGATGATAATGATTTGTGAATGACAAGGGCATCAAACACTCAATAAAATTTAATGGTACAAAGCCATTACACTTGTGAACATTAGACAAAGAAATTAAAGTATCTTTAAATTCTCTAAATCTGTGCATTGTATGCATGTAAGAAGAATAAGGTCAGAAAGGAAGGATCTCAAATGTTTCTAATCACTGTACAAGGAGAGCAGAGGAATTCCAATTTTTCTACTTGGCAATATCCCTTCAAATTCAATATTTCATACAGTTAGTATGGCACTCATCTCTATAGATACACACAAAAAAGATGGTATAAAATTATGCAAGCCTTTAGAAAAAGAAGCGTTTCATTCACTGGTATCATTTGGGGTGGGATAATTAGAATACAAACAAACAAGAAAACAAAAAACTTTAAAGAAGATTATTAGGATTTTCCAAAATTTGCAGCACAGGAGTTATGATCAAGTATCTTCAGTGTTTTTCTGTTTTCTACTTTTGCAGTAACATTTTTCCTGACTATGGTTGTTCCCAGGGAAGCTGAGAATTATGTGTCTCAGAATTATCAATATCTTTGACAACAAGCCTTGTGCTTCCAGCTGTACCCTGCCCTAAGTTTAATTTCTAAAGAATAATGGATGCATTTCAGTCATTCAGTGACACCTGATGCTTACCATATCTCTTTTTTTGGCATGTGTCCATTATATAAAGATCTCTTTTTTTTTTTTCCTTTTTGCCTTTTTTACTGACTGGTAACGGGATCGCAACCCTCAGTGTTGCACCCGCACCATGCTTAGCCAGCGAGCGGAAACCGGTCTCCACATGGGATCCGAACCCTCGGTGGGAGCACCACCGCACTCCCAAGCGGCGCACTCTCCAGTGCGCCACCAGGCCGGCCCTAGATCTCTTAATAGAACTAATTTTGGTGGTAAAGTGTTTTCCTTTTTTGATTATTTTAGCTGGTTTTCTCACATGGCCACCTATTGCTACTTGTCAACCAGTCCCTTCAACTTGGCCCCTGGGAGTATCATAATCACTTTATGCTGCCAATAACCAGTCATAGGTATGGCCAGTCTGCTCAGTTAATATGGGGAAATTTTGATGAAAATGACACTTTTGATTAACATAATAATAAAGCAACACAAATATTTTTATCATATATTATATTGTTAAATCTACACAAGGCAGAGTTCACACTACTCTAAAAATTGCATATTGCAATAAAGATGAGAAAACTGATTTAATCAAATTACTTTTTCTTCAAAAGAATATATTTATTCTGTGCAAAATAGCTTTTATGATC
>NW_007781653.1:0-569 GCF_000696425.1 Galeopterus variegatus
AGCAATTCCACTTCTGCACATATATTAAAAGGAAATGAAATCAGTATCTCAAAAATATATCTGCACTCTCATGTTCATTGTAGCACTATTCACAATAGCCAAGATACAGAATAAACCTAAGTATCCATTGACAGATGATTGAATAAAGAAAACATTATTTATATATATATATATACACACGCACACATGTTAGGAATATTATTACAATATATGAATATTATTCACCCTTAAAAAAAGAAGGAAGCCTTGCCATTTTTGGACAACATGGATAAACCTGGGGATATTATGCTAAGTGAAATAAGTCAGATACAAAAAGACAAACACTGCATGAGACAAAAACTTACAGAAACAGAGAGTAGATAAATGGTTACCAGGGGTTGGGGAGTGGGGAAAATGGGGAAATGTTGATCAAAGGATACAAACTTCCAGTTATCAGATGAATAAGTTCTGGAGATTTAATATATAGCATGGTGACTATAGTTAATAATAATGTATTATATATTTTAAATCTGCTAAGAGAGTAGATCTTAAGTATATTTTCACCACACAGACACACACACACACACACA
>NW_007781653.1:2497-2998 GCF_000696425.1 Galeopterus variegatus
AAGCAGACAGAACACTAGTAAGAATATAGAATATTTGGGCAACACATGGAACACATAAAGAGTCCTATAGATATTCTTTTCAAGCACACATGGAATCTTCCCCAAAATAGCAGCACAGGGCTAGCTGGTTAGTTCAGTTCATTGGAGTGTGGTGTTGTAACACCAAGGTCAAGGGTTCAGATCCCTGCACCAGCTAGTTGCTTAAAAAAAAAAAAAAAAAAGGCAGCATATTATGTCACAAATCAAATCTTAATATATGAAAGAATTGGTGGTATATACCATTTCATATAACCAAAAGAGAAAGCTATTCAACTAATTCCATGAGAGCAGTATAACTATGATCCCCAAACTGGATGAAGATAGTATAAGTAAGAAAAATTATTGAATGAATATGTAAAAATCCCAACTAAAACACTGGTAAACTAAAACTAGCAAAGTTAAAAAAAAAATTATGACCAAATAATGTTTATTCCCAGAATGTAATATAACATTATATAATTT
>NW_007781654.1:0-492 GCF_000696425.1 Galeopterus variegatus
TTTTAACTTCTCAGTATACATTGTAGTTGATTTTCATGTCCCTTTACCTGTTCCTCTTTCTTCCCTCTCCTCCTCCCATCTGTATCATATCTGTTCACTTGTCTTAACAAGTTCATTAATTGTTGTGATTGATGTGTCTTCTTTCCCCCCCCCATCATTTATTTGTTTGTATATTTATTTATTTATTTTTAGCTCCCACAAATAAGGGAGAAAATGTGGTATTTCTCTTTCTGTGCCTGACTTTTTCACTTACTATAATTTCCTCTAAATCCATCTGTGTTGTTGTGAATGGTACTATTTCATTCTTTCTTATAGCAGAGTAGTATTCCATTATATAGATATACCAAAGTTTCCTTACCCACTCGTCTGATGATGAACATTTGGGTTGGTTTCAACTCTCGGTTATTGTAAATAGAGCTTTAATAAACACGAGAGTACAGGTATCCCTTTGACATGATGATTTCCATTCCTCTGGGTATATTCCCAGCAGTG
>NW_007781654.1:2371-2997 GCF_000696425.1 Galeopterus variegatus
TTCTAGATTTCTGTTTGTTGAGTTTTTCAGTTAAAAATTTAATTTCCCTAATAATTATAGGGCTATTCAAATCTGTTTCATTTTGGGTGAGTAGAGGTAGTTCATGCTTTTCTTGAAATCTGCCCATTTTTTCTAAGTTGTCAAATTTATGTGTAAATAGTTGTTTCCAGTATTTCCTTATTATCCTTTTGTTGTTGCAGAGTCTATTATGAAATTCTGTTTGATTCCTGATACTTATAATATTTGTCTACTCCTTTTATACTTTTTGTCAGCCATGCTAGAGGTAGCCAATTTCATTCACATTTTCAAAGAACAAACTTTTAGTTTTATTGCTTTTCTCTATTGTTTTGCCTGTTTTCAAATTCATTGATTTCTGCTCTTATCTTTTTTATTTTCCTTCTTCTTGATTTGGGTTTATTTTGTTCTATTTTTTCTCTAAGTGGCTGACATGGAAGCTTAGATTACTGATTTGAAAATTTTTCTTTTTTCTAATGTATGCATTTTACTGCTTCTTTTAGTCCATTTTGTGTTGCTATAACAGAAATACCTGAGACTGGGTAATTACAAGGAAAAGAGGTTTATTAGGCTTACGATTCTGGGACAGCTGCATCTGGCATGGGCCTCAG
>NW_007781655.1:0-962 GCF_000696425.1 Galeopterus variegatus
CCAAAGACATTTTTCAGAAACATACTTCAGAGTTAATGCAAGAAAATATTTGGTAATAAAGGTCAAATAGTTTATTGCCAGCTCCAGGAAACTTCCTAACATATTATTCAATAATACTTGCTTTCTTCAAACATTGTATTGTTGAACTGAGCGAAAGAGGGTTATCTTTCAGTTGTGTGTGTGGACATACTGCCAAGACTCAAGACCTTTGATAATGAACCAGAAAGAATTTTAGAAAAACATTGATGTCACTTTCTGTGTCTATTTTGGAAAAGCAGATTTATTTCATTTCAGTTTGTATTTGTGCATTTGACTTCATTCTCTTTACGCCTTAAATTTTCAAATATGACTAAATGTGTATGTTTGCTGACTACTTGAGATGTAACAAGAATGCTTTGCTCAAGTGGTGGTTTGTGCTTTTCCCAGGTATGGAGATGGTCCACCTCCTCCCAAGATGGCTCGATATGACAACGGAAATGGATACAGAAGGGGAGGTTCTGGGCCGGCCTGGTGGCGCACTGGATAGTGCGCCGCTTGGGAAGCGCGGCGGCGCTCCCGTCCGAGGGTTCGGATCCCACATACAGACCGGCTCCCGCTCACTGGCTGAGCGAGGGGCGGGAGCAACACCAAGGCTTGCAATCCCGTTGCCGGTCCCCGGTCCGGTACGGGGGCAACACTGAGGGTTGCAATCCGTTGCCGGACACGGAAAAAAGACCAAAAAAAAAAAGAAGGGGAAGTTCTGGTTATAGTGGTGGGGGCTACGGTTATGGTGGTGGTGTCTATAGCAGTGGAGGTTATGGTAGTGGAGGCTACAGAGGTGGGGGAGGCTATGGTAATGGAGGCTACGGTGGTGGCTCCAACTCTTATCGGGGAGGATATGGTGGAAGTGGAGGTGGTGGCGGAGGCGGCTCTGGAGACTACAGAGGGTCTAGTGGAGGCTTCAGAGGATCTGGGGGATTCCA
>NW_007781655.1:2678-2997 GCF_000696425.1 Galeopterus variegatus
TGTTCTCTGCTACTTGGGAGAACTTGGGCAAGTTATATTTTGTCTTAGTGTCCTTTTCAAAACCCTCTTCTCATTCTGCATATGTGCTTTAGATGCCCTTCAGCAGTTACTGTTGATAGCTGGTGACTCCTGTCTATTTACAGACACTCAAATCTGTATCTCCAACTGAGATTTCCTTTCTGAGCATCAGACCCATATAAACAACTGCTCACTGGACATACATCTCTGCTTAGATATCCCACAGGAAGAAGAAAACTCAATAATTTTCAAACTGAAGAACATTCCCCACTCCCAACCCACTGTATCCCATGTTCTCTGT
>NW_007781656.1:0-1385 GCF_000696425.1 Galeopterus variegatus
TCTAGTTTGCTGGACTCAAGCAAAGGCCAATAGTAGATCAGAAATGACCTCCTCAGACACACCCCAGATGTCACTTTCATCCATCACCCCCATTCCTTCATCAACATTATATATTTTCTTTAATTGATATTTCACTTTATCCCATTCTGCAAACAGAATGTCTAATAACAGGTGTGACAGTACCAACATGTTATCAAGACAATTTTGAATGCACCTATAAAGATTTACCAGTCAAATAGTGGTCTGTACATCTACATGTTTCATCTGATTAATGGCCTGTATCAACGTGATTGATAAATATTTTAGTATACTGTGTGCCAATCACAGGAACTATTGTTTCTTTGGGTTTAGGTTGAAGAGGCAACTTGTGTAAAAACTCCTATCACTTGAAGCAGCAACATAAAAACAAGGCTACCATGTATAGTTATATAGTTTGTGCACTGCATAACTCTAGTGGGTATGATTCATGGACTACAGTAAAGATGAAGACCCCTAAAGTCTTACACATTACTGATGTGTAAAGATCCTGAGGCCACATCTTGGCTCCATGGGAAAGACTTTCATGATTAAAGAGAAGAAACTTGACACTCAAGCATATATTTGTCATCCCTTATGTGAAAAAATATATTGATTTGTAGAATTTGCAAGCATGGAATCAATTGCGTATAACTTACTAGATGTCTGGCTTTGGGCAAATTACTTAACCTCTCTGAGCAGATTTATGCAAAGACCCTTTATCAAGAAATATATTCTATATATTCTAGAAATATAAACTTTGCTTAGAACACAATTTTAAATTTACTGGTACCTACTCTACCTTGAAATACATGAGTTGGACATATCACCTATCATTGCCTGATTTACAAGCATTCATTGAGCCACTTCTGTATTGCAGGCACTGTCATAGTCACTGGGGGAAAATGATTACACTATTGGCTTGCAGTCAAGTAATTTTCTGAACTTTATTTCTTCATCCTTAATGCACAGAAAGTTGAATGAGATGTCATTTAGATCTTCTCCAATGATGAAATTCTATGTGGTGCTGTCTCTAAGTACATACTAAAGAAAAATATATAAATTATGACTGCTTTCCATTTTGACAGATTTCAGCATATACATGCATTCCTTTTTCACTTTCTGGAGTACAAGGAGACCATGAATAATGAATATTAAAAAACCTGGAATTCCCTATTATTAATACCCATGTAAAAGTATCATCAAGGTTTATTTCAGCATTGGAGAGTTTATCTGTATATTAACATCTCAGATTTTTATTACTTTGAATGCTTAATTTCAAGAATGACATGTTAACGGCCCTGACTGAAGTCTTGTGATCATTTCTATAATGTCTAAAGGTCAAACTCATTGAGGAAAAAAGAGAAAAC
>NW_007781656.1:2334-2997 GCF_000696425.1 Galeopterus variegatus
AAATAAAGTTCAAAAATAATTGAGCTGACCTCTGTCTTCAAAGAGATACTTTTCCTATTCCTCCTACTGAGTACAAAGAGACATTGTACATATATATAAAACAAACAAAAGAAGAGTCTGAAAGATGGAGAAAAGAAAAAAAGTCTAGGGACCTCAGGACTCAAGGGACAATATATTGGTGAGTTCTCTGGGTTTTTGTTTTGCCTCATATATTCCAGTCTTGGTGCTAAAGAAGCCTGCAACCTGGAAATACCAATGGATACAGATAAAATGTCACAAGCACCAACAAAACAATACCCAACAAAAGTCTGCTTTCTCTAGCCAAAGAACAAGGAAATGGGAAGCCTAGCAAGACATAAAGTTTTAGATAATAACCACTCCATCCCAGTCAAATACCACAGTAAAAAACAGTGGCCCCATCCCCAGTCATGCCAACAAAATCCAAGTGGGGAGCCTGGATTTCTATGCTCTTCAGGAAGAAATGAGACACCCAACACCAGAATGGTGTCAGAGAAGGTCAAGTAGAGAGCCAAGACGTTTAACCCTGCCAGGCAGTAATGATGTCTCCCATAGCATCAATGGAGACCACGTAAGGAGAAGCTTGGATTTCCATTTCCACCTGGTAGTAACAAAGAACACCTTCCCCTCCCATCAGGATGGTAT
>NW_007781657.1:0-935 GCF_000696425.1 Galeopterus variegatus
GGCTGAGCCTAACGATAGAGGTTTAGGTCATGAGGACTCCACCCTCATGAATAGATTAACATTGATTATAAAAGGGCTTGAAAATTCGAGTTCCATCTCTTGCTCTCTTGCCCTCTCTTGCCCTTCCGCCTTCCACACTGGTATGACTCAGCAAGAAGGCCCTTGCCAGAAGGATGGGGAGAGATTAGACAAGGGGCATAAAGAATCATTACAATTTGTAACAATATGTATTCTAGTAATATTGATTTGATCAACATATCTCAATGTTGAACCCCCAAAATATGTATAATCAATTTTGATTCTATCAGAAAAGAAAAAGAAAGAAAGAAAGCCCTTGCCAGAAGCCAGCCCCTTGATCCTGGACTTCCCAGCCTCTAGAACTGTAAGAAATAAATTTACATTCATTATAAATTACCCAGTCTCAGGTACTCTGTTGTAGCAGCACAGAACAGACTAAGACACTCCCTTACACTGTGATTTTAATCCCGTCAGACCCATGTTGGACTTCTGACCTACAAAACTGTAAGATACATTTATATTGTTTGTTTTTTTTTTTTTCTGACCGATAAGGAGATCGCAACTCTTAACACGGTGTGGTCCGCACCACGCTCAGCCAGTGAGCGCACCGGCCATCCCTATACAGGATCCGAACCTGCGGCCTCGGTGCTACCAGTGCCGCACTCTCCCTAGTGAGCCACAGGGCTGGCCCTATATTGTTTTAAGTTACTAAGCTTGTGGTTATTTCTTACAGCACCCATATAAAACTAATACATACATAATAGTAGGAAAAACAGTGTAACCACCCTGCACTAACCCATTAGCCCACTTCAAAAATTATAAACTTATCTTGCTTCATTGAAATGTCCACCCATTCCCTCCAAATTAGGTCAAATTACTTGGAAATAAATCCCAGACATTTTATCCTTTAATCCATA
>NW_007781657.1:2424-2997 GCF_000696425.1 Galeopterus variegatus
CTCCTCATCAAATATGTGGAATCTAAGACAGGAGTCAACCTACCTTGGGGACATATGATAATTTTTTGGCTTTGTGAGCCATACAGTATCTGTCACAACTACTTAACTCTGGTGTTGAACCATGAAAGACACCACATACAAACCCACAAACAAATGGATGTGGCTGTGTTCCAATAAAACTTTATTAACAAAATCAGAGCAGTGGGCCTGATTTGACCCTCAGACTCTAGTTCTCCAACCTCTGCTGTGAAGTATATTTTGTAAAGGAAAAGCAGAATAAATGTTATATTCTTCCCTTTGTTTACTAGTTCCAACAATAATGAATTGGTCCCCTGACATTTTCTAAATGTGACAATGTGTATGTGTGTGTTTGCGTGTATTTTAGTATCATTACACAACTGAAGGATTTCAATTATTATTATCATTACATAAAGGATTACAATTATTATTCTCATTACAGCTTATTGCTGTTGGCTCCTGAGTCCCCTTTGACATGATTCCAGTAATATTTGTTAACTTGCCTGCTTTCTCGCATGATAAAATATTTCTGGCTCTTTTTCTACATTTTTTTTT
>NW_007781658.1:0-1031 GCF_000696425.1 Galeopterus variegatus
ATCAGTTTTCATGGCTCTTACCAATTCCTTCCTTACTCTCCTCCCCCTCCCTTTCCCCCTCCCCCTTTCCCACCTCTGCTACCCACAGTTCTGTTCCTTTCTTTTGGACGCTTACTGTATTATTATGATTGTTGTTTCTTGCTTGCTTGCTTTCTTTTTTTTAGCTCCCATTTATAAGTGAGGACATGTGGTATTTCTCTTTCTGTCCCTCACCTATTTTACTTAACATAATTTTCTCTAAGTACATCCATGCTGCTGCAAATGGCAGAATTTCATTCTTTTTTATGGCAGAGTAGAATTTCATGTGTAAATATACCACATTTTCCTTAGCCAGTTGTGAAAGACCAAGGATGGACATTTAGGTTGGATACAACTCTTCACTATTGTAAGTAGACCTGCACTAAACATAGGTGCACAGGTATCCCTTTGACATGGTGATTTCCATTCCTTTGGGTATACACCCAGCAGTGGGATTTCTGGGTCATATGGCAGTTCTATCTGTTGTTTGAGGAACCTTAAAACCATCTTCCATAATGGCTGCACTGATTTACAGTTCAAGCAACAGTGTAAGAGGGTTCCCCTTTCTCCACATCCTTGCCAACATTTGTTATTCTCTGTCTTTTTGATAATAGCCAGTCTAAACAGCGTGAGATGACATCTCAATGTGGATTTGATTTGCATTTCCCTGATGCTGAGTGGTGTTGAGCATTTTTTCACGTATCTGTTAGCCTTTCATATATCTTCCTTTGAGAAATGCCTATTCAGCTCTTTGCCCATTTTTTGATAAGGGTATTAGTATTAGTATTACTGTTAAGTTGTTTGAGTTACTTGTATATTCTGCATATTAATCCCTTGTCAGATGTGTGGTTTACAGATATTTACCCCCATTCTGTAGGTTGTCTTTGCACTTTGTTGATTGTTTCCTTTCTTGTGCAGAAGGTTTTTAGTTTGATATAATCCCATTTGTTTATTTTTTTTCCTTTTGTTGCCTGAGCTTGTGGGGTCATATTTATAAAGTCTGTGCCCAGTCC
>NW_007781658.1:2183-2997 GCF_000696425.1 Galeopterus variegatus
TTCTGCATATTAATCCCTTGTCAGATGTGTGGTTTACAGATATTTACCCCCATTCTGTAGGCTGTCTTTGCAGTTTGTTGATTGTTTCCTTTCTTGTGCAGAAGGTTTTTAGTTTGATATAATCCCATTTGTTTATTTTTTTTTCCTTTTGTTGCCTGAGCTTGTGGGGTCATATTTATAAAGTCTGTGCCCAGTCCAACTTCCTGAAGTGTTTCTCCTGTGTTTTCTTTGAGGGGTTTTATAGTTTGGGGACATATATTTAAGTCTTTAATATATTTTGAGTTGATTTTGGTATATGGTGAGAGGTATGGGTCTAGTTTTATTCTTCTATGTATGAATGTTCAGTGTTCCCAGCACCATTTATTGAAGAGGCAGCCTAATATTTGTTCATGGTGCCTTTGTCAAAGACCAGTTGGCTGTAAATATGTGGGTTGATTTCTGGGTTCTTTATTCTGTTCCATTGGTCTGTGTGTCTCTTTTTATGGGTCCAAAAAGAAGTTAAATAGGAAATCAAAACAATTTCTTGAGACTAATGAAAATAAAGACACATACCAAAGCTTTGGGATACTGCAAAACAGTACTAAGAGGGAAGTTTATCACAATAAATGCTAATTTATGTCACAAAAAAAGAGAAATATTTCAAATAAACAACCTAACACTACACCTCAAAGAACTAGAAAAACTAGAACAATCCAATCCCAAAATTAGTAGACAGAAAGAAATAATTAAGATTGGAGAAGAACTACATGCAATAGAAGCCCAACAAACAATACAAAAGATCAATGAAACAAAAAGTTGGTTTTTAGAGAACATA
>NW_007781659.1:0-446 GCF_000696425.1 Galeopterus variegatus
AAGTGTTGCACTTTGGCATGCTGAGTGCTTTGAACTAAAGGAGAACGAAGCTCTCTCTGACTTTCTGTTTTCCTGTCTCTCACCCCAAAGAGCAGGGAGGCACTATCTCTGGAAGGCCCTTATCTGACCAAGGGCTGATCCTCTTAAATGAACTCAATTGTCATGAATCCCCTCCCTGGAAATCTCATCCCCCAGGGAAGATGAACTCCTATCATAATAGGAGAGACAGGAGGTCGACACTGCCCCAACAGACTTTGTCTCAGACCCATTCTTCCAAGGGCTGCTCTGAGACTACTCTTACTACCTGAGAGATTTTGATCTGTATGACAAGACAACATCTGTCCACCATGCATTTTCTACCCTCACCCTTTCCAAACTTTTCTCTACCCCCCCTCCCAGAATCCCCAAGCCCTATTTCTTTCTGTAGCTCAGGATGCTACATAAGC
>NW_007781659.1:2410-2997 GCF_000696425.1 Galeopterus variegatus
AAACCTAAAATTACATGCCACCCCACTCCCCGCCACTGTCTCTCTCTGGGTCTGCTCATCTGGGAAGCCCAACGGAGAGCGATTTGTCTTTTGTTCTGATTTCTATTGTCTACCATTTGAAGCCACCACTCCAGGGGACTCAAATTTCCTGTAGATGTTGATGTGCCCATATCTGCAATGACAGATAAGCTAGTAACTTATTTTTAGAGATCTTGTGTTCACACCACTAGAAGTAACCTTTTTTTCTTAAAGGAGAAAATAAATTACAAGCACGCGTTAGTCATCTCTCTCTACTGCACAATGTCAAAAATGTGTGATTTATTGCCTTGTTTTTTCCCAGACTATTATAAGTCCCCAGTCCTTATCCCCAAGGCCTGCTTGGGGCTTGATTTGCCCACATGATCATTTCAAAGCACATCACGTTGAAAACACTTCCCAGGAAAGTCAGGGTTTCTCATATGGGAGCTTAAGGGTCGCAGGGGGATGGGAGGGGGAGTTCAAAAAACCAAAGCTGCTACCGCGATGCCCCAGACACCATAAACTACCTTCCCACTCCCTGTACTGTGTTCTCTGTCTCTTCCTGCCCA
>NW_007781660.1:0-477 GCF_000696425.1 Galeopterus variegatus
ATTGCTAGGGAATGCTTTCCCCCTCCCCCTCCGCTTGAGTGCCCATGGTATCCTTACAGTATCCAACTTCACTTTTAATAAATGAGCATAGTCCACATTCTGCCCCTGAATGGGTGAACTCATCTTTAGACATTTTTTGATTGGGGCTCACCCATTAAGCTGTGCTTGAAACCCAGGGTGTTAAGCACCAAAACATTAAGCTCCCAGGACCCACAGTTCTCAATACCCCCAACACAACACTTACTACCCAACCTGCATATTCCCCTCAGCTTGGATGCTTGCATTCCTTACTGGGGATAGGGAGAACTTTGCCAAAGGTTCTTGTTTCTCTGCATAGGTTCCTGCTTCTTTAGCTGTTACCATACAGCCATCCCTTCTGAGGTCTTCACCTTTCCAGAGCACTGCCACTGAGCACAGCACAGCAGTAACCTGTTATTTCAGGACCACAGGCTTCAACTTCTTTCCAGTATAAAAAAA
>NW_007781660.1:2146-2997 GCF_000696425.1 Galeopterus variegatus
TTGCATTTCATTACAAGGGGTCTTCAGAAAGTTCATGGGAATATTCGTATTACCTTTCAACCCAATTTTTCTACGAACCGTTTGAAGTACCCTCATATTCTTCGAAGGCAAATCCTCTAGGGGTCCCGTCATGAGCTAGTTACAATTTGGCAGCAGACAATCCTCTGCAATCTGAAACGGAAAGAACCACATTTCTGTCCCAGGTACCTCAGGACAGGTCCTTACCTCTTTGTTCTGCAGGCTGAGGCTAAGGCTCATTCTTCCTTGCGGAATTGGTAGGAACTTTCTAAAGAACTTTGAATCTGACTTTAAAACGCACATACACGTAGACACGTTTCAACACATATTTGGTTGCCAACTAAGCGCCAGGCCCTGGGGTACCATGGAAAGCAAGCACAGACAGGCCCTGCCTCTGAGAAGCTTGCGGATTTGGGAAAAGAGGTTATCAAACAGTCGGACAAACCAATGTGAACAGACCTACCGACATAAACACCGTGAAGGGCACGAGAGGAGGTTTCTCTGAGGGAAATGACGCCTCCTTAATAACCAGGCAGAGGGAACAACAACATTTATGGCTGCACTGTCGGTTAACAGGGGTCCTACGTCCTCACATTCCATTTGACGAGCCTCCCAGTGAGGAACGCAAGAAAAGTGAATCACACCGGACGGGGGTAGTACCTCGGACTTTCATTTTAGGGGCCAGATTCTGCCACCTTCGACCTCCTCAGAGCCCGAGGGAGGGCGGGAAGTCTCGGCCCCGCTGCTGCCGCGCGCCTGGCTTCGGCGTTCTCGCGAGGCCCGCACGTGTTCAGAGGACCGCGGGGTGCGTGCACGCGCGCGCTGCTCGGGCG
>NW_007781661.1:0-743 GCF_000696425.1 Galeopterus variegatus
AAAAGTAAAAAAATATAAATAAATAAAAAATGTTAAAAAATGGCAAAAAGTTTATAAAATAAGGATATAATGAAAACAAATTTTTTCTTACAGTTTCACAGTGTGTTTGTTTTAAGCTGTGTTATTACTAAAGAGTCAAAAATTTGTAATAATTAAAAGTTTATATAGAAAAAAGTTATAGTAAGCTAAGGTTATTACTGAAAAAAAATAACTTAAAAAATAAATTTAGTGTAGCCTAAGTGTACAGTGTTTACAAAGTCTAGAGCAGTGTACAGTAATGTCCCGAGACTTCATATTTACTGACCACTCACTCACTGACTCTTCCATAGAAACTTCCAGCCTTGCAAGCTCTATTCGTGGTAAAGTTCCTATATAGGAGTAACATTTTTTTATCTTTCATACAATATTTTTACTGTATTATTTTCTGTATTTAGATATGTTTACATATACAAATACTTACCCTTGTGTTATAATTCCTTAATTTATTCAATACAGTAACATACTGAACAGATTTGCAGCCTAGCAGTCATAGGCTATACCATATATCTTAGGTGTGTAGTAGACTATACCATCTAGGTTTGTGTAAGGACACTCTATGATGTTTGCACAATGATAAAATCACCTAATGATGCAGTTCTTGAAATGTATTCCTGTTGTCAAGTGACAGGTGACTGTATTTAGTAAAGCGAGATATTTTTCCATTGAGATGATGTTGATGATTTTGATAGTTCTTATCATATTTA
>NW_007781661.1:2600-2997 GCF_000696425.1 Galeopterus variegatus
AGTCATTTCCTGAAAGTGAGGAAAAAGTTGAAGGTTAAGATTAAAGAACTTGGGGAAGCCTTCTGAGCTACAGCATTGAAGATTGAGAGAGAAAGCTAAGAAAGGAAGTACCAAAGTTTTGGGGCTGCATTGAAAACCCAGTTGAGGTGAGAACCAGAAATGTATAACATTAGTGAAGATCTATGCTGTCCAGTGCAGTAGCCAATAACCCAACACAGCTATTCAATCAAATTTTAAATTAATTCAAATTAAATAAAATTAATAATTTAACTCTTTAAGATGTACTCACATTCCTAGTGCTCAACAGTGGTTAGTGCATACTGTATTGGACAGCACAGATAAAGGACACTTCCATCACTGCAGAAAATTCTTCTGAACAGTCTAGAATAAAGAGTGG
>NW_007781662.1:0-1181 GCF_000696425.1 Galeopterus variegatus
GAGATGGTGCTAAAATGCAGACTCTGATTCTGTAGATCTAGGCTGGGCCCCAAGATACTGCATTTAACACAGTCCCAGTTGATGCTGAGGAGTAGAAGGCTCTCGTTTCCCACTCTGACTACCCTTAATCTATTCGGCCTAAAAAAACCAAAACAAAACAGTCAAATAGTGATAAAAGGCTTGTAAGGAAACAACCTCTTATCCTTTTGACCCTCATCTGACTCCCACTTCCCAAGGCAACCACTTTTAGACATGAATATCTCTGGTCCTATTTCTAGGGACTATAGTATTGCTATCTCTTCATTCATCACTTCTAGAACCCCTCTATTGGTTTCCTTTTTCAGAAAATGAGGAATTTATTTCACAAGCTTCGTTTTCTCCTTCCATCCTTCTAATGTCATTGTAAAGCTAGCACTAGGGCTCACAGACCCCTCAAATACATTGTACAGACTGGGTCACAAACCCTGCACACGCAGGTCTACCAGCTAGGTAATAGGAAAAGGTCCTGGGAGCCAGGGGTTAAGAATTAATAGGCTTTATTCAGAGACAAGAGCAACCACCCTAATGGCTTCCCAGAGAGTCCCAAGAAGCACCGCGTATCAGAGCCACTCATCCTTTATACTCAAGTGCATAACCCAAAACGCCTGGCTGCACATGTACAATCACATTAGACAATAACAAGGAACACTTGTGTGCACATGCATATTTACATCAGATGCTCGGCAAGATTCTGAACATCTGAGGGGCCCTGACCATTTTTAAAATATTTTCCTTGATAGTCATATATCAACTTTTTATTAAATCTGTATTAGGTGTCATTATTATTATGTCCACAAAAATTAAGCTCGAATAAACCAAATAGTATTCTATGATTTCATTTCTTTAGTACAACTTTTTTTGAATATGTTATTGGAGTTAATAATTATCTTTCCTTTAAAAATGTTTTCTTTGGATGGGCCGGCCGTTTAGCTCAGTTGGTTAGAGCACAGTGTTGTAACACCAAGGTCAAGGGTTTGATCTCTGTACAGACCCGCTATAAAAACAAACAAAAATATTTTCTTTGAATATCTGACTTGAACAGCTTTGTTTTATACCTTTCATAATGGTTTGCCCAATGGTCAAACATGACAGAGAATTTCCCAGTTTTATTTTCTTCCAAGACAAATCCTTTCTAGAATCCT
>NW_007781662.1:2315-2997 GCF_000696425.1 Galeopterus variegatus
TTTTTTTTCTCAGTTTGGAAGGTATAGATCCTATTTCCTCTGCCTTCTAGTGTTTTTTTGTTTTGTTTTTGTTTTAATGAGGAATCCATTCGTATTCCCATTTCTTTGTCATTTTTTTATTCTCTAAAAGGTTTTGATCTCTTCTCTTTGGACTTTATGTTCTGAAATTTCATGATGACTGTGTAAGTCTTTTGCCTGCCATTGTGGTGAGCAGTCTTTTCATTCTGGAGACTTGCATGCTTTGGTTCTGAGAAACATCTTTTGTATTAAGTCTTTGATGGTTTTCTCCCTTGCCTTCTTCTGTCCTTAATGGGCCTTCTATTATTTAGGTGTTCTACTTTAAGGGATATTTCTTTAGCCTTTTCTTCCCATTTTTTCTATTATTGCAGTTTTTTATTTTTAAAAGCTATATCTTTTTAGTTTTTGAGTTCTTTCTTGTTTATATTAAAGTTGCAGTTCTTATTCCTTGGGTTCAACTTCTTTTATCTCAGGGAATTCATTTTAACTACATTGAAGTTTTATTTAGCACTTTATATTTTCTTTACTTGCTTTACTTTGTTTATATTTTGGTCTCTGACTTTCATACTGTACGTGTGCCTTCAGAGCAAAAAGTCTTGCTAATTGTTGGTTCCCTTTGCAGGGACTTACATTTGACCTTCCTTCTCTGCTGCATCAGATTTTT
>NW_007781663.1:0-533 GCF_000696425.1 Galeopterus variegatus
GTTTACTTTCTAATTAATACAAGTCATGTATTTGGTAAATGATTTTAAATGTCATTAAAATATGCTATTAAAAAAGTCCTTGTGAAAATACAAAAGAACACAAGAAAATTTTTGAGGTGATGGACATGTTTAGTGCCTTGATTGTGAAGATGATGTCACAGGTGTACACATATGTCCAAACTCATCAAAATGTGTATGCTAAATATGTGCAATTTTTTGTATACCAATTACACCTTAATAAAGCTTGAAAAGTTCTTATAACAGAAAAAGTTGTCACCTTTTAATCCTTTCTTTCATTTTTAATCTGCAATTACTATATACCACTGGTTTACAAAAGACCTGTGCTCTGAAACATTATTCTTCCTAAAATAAAATTTGGTTCTAGAAACAGGAATGAGAAAACACTGTAATTAAAAAAATGATAATCAATGTGAGTAACAAAATCCTATAGAAAACAAAAAACAAAGTGAAGCTTAAAGCTAGGTACCACGTGTGAGTAGGCGGTGTGTGTTTTAGGCAGACACGTGAGTAGG
>NW_007781663.1:2405-2997 GCF_000696425.1 Galeopterus variegatus
GTAATAAAGAATTCTTGAATTTGAGGAGTGCAAGTTCTCCAAACTTATTTTTCTTTATTCAGATGTTTATGATTCTTTTATCTTTGTTTTTGCATTTCCATATACGTTTTAGAATCAGCTTGTCTCATTCTTCAAAAAACCCTACTGCCTTGTTTCAGCTTTGCTGAGGTTTGCATTGAATCTGTAGACCGTTTTAGGGACACACCGTGACGACTGTATTTCGTCCTCGAGTCCATAAACATGTACCATTTTTCAGTTTATTCAAGTCTTATTTATTTTCTTTCAGTAGGGTTTGATAGTTTTCAGTGCAGAGGGCTTGCATATCTTTTGTCAGATTCATTCCTAGCAATGTGATATTCTCTTGATACTATTGTAAAAATATTTGTTTTTATAATTTCACTTTCTAATTGTTACTAGGGTGTAGAAATACAATTAGTGTTTGCATATTGACCTTGTATGCTGTGACCTTGGGCACTTCACGTGATAGTTCTAGTAATTTGGGGGGTTTTCTGCATAAATATATCATTGATGAATTATGAAAGTGTTTCTTCAAATTCATGTTTCTTTTTTTTTTTTTTTTTTTTTCCTTTTT
>NW_007781664.1:0-2997 GCF_000696425.1 Galeopterus variegatus
TTCCCAGCTTCCAGAACTGTGAGAAATAAATTTTGTTTCTTTATAGATTACTCAGTTTCTGGTATTCTGTTATAAGCATCAAAAAACAGACTAAGACACAATGTCTCAGTAAATTAGCACCCCTGTGAAGCCATGCTCTCTTGTGAGCTTTGTGAGCCCAAGTTAACCTTGGGAACATGAGGATGTAGGCTTTCTGAGCTCCCAGGGCTGAGGGGCAGGATCTGAGTGGATCCTGGTAAGTGCAACTTTCACAAACAGTTTTAACCACTCTTCCTCATGTAACACCCCAAACACATTGCACATCTTTATGCCTAAAATTCCGTAAGCTGTTTCACATAAAAGGGTTACCCAATCAGTTAGAATTTGTATCCTTAAAGATCAAAAAATTTTTATTTTTACTATTCTTATAGAGTTTGTCCTAATGCCTCTATTTTAAATATTTTAACAATATCAGGAATAAATAAGTGACTTGTAAGCTGTTTCACATAAAAGGGTTACCCAATCAGTTAGAATTTGCATCCTTAAAGATCAAAAATTTTTTATTTTTACTATTCTTACAGAGTTTGTCCTAATGCCTCTATTTTAAATATTTTAACAATATCAGGAATAAATAAGTGACTGAAGTCACGCACTTTTGTAAGCAGAGTAAAAGGAACATAACATAACTCCTGCATGGTCATGCATCATAATTGCACTTCTGTGAGAGGGTGTTAACCCTCGGGGATCTGGGATGGGGCCAGCAATTGGAAATCATGGTTCCTTCCCATTTCTGTGAACACTATCTAGCTGTGTGGTTTACAGTCAAGTCTATGGCCCTCCCCATCTCTGTTTCCTCATCTGAAATGGTTGTAACAGAACCTTCCCTGCCTGGGTTGTCAAAGTCCACAGAGAAGCATAAAGTGTGATTCAGATGTGAATTTCATCTTTGTTAAATGTCACCTACTTCATAGCACAGTCAGCAAAAACAGTCCAGTCATCAGACTCCACCACAGCAAATAAAACACTTCCCTCTGGAGACCTTTGCCACTAACAGCATGTTTTCTTAGGGAAGATATTCTGCTAGATGGAAAGCATATTGCTTAGAAAGACAGTCCCCAAGGGCTCTTGTTTCATTTTCTAGACAGGTTATGCCCAGAGGGATAATCTTGGACTTCAGAAAATTTAACTAAATGAGCAAGCATTGGGTATTTATAAAGAGAATTGAGCAAACAGGGCCATCAGCAATACTCCCAGGTGAGTGGAAAGCAGGCTGCCTTTTATAAAGACATTTTATGGGGAATCTTTTGTATCAAAATGAGAGGTCAAGTCAGTGTTAGTCTCTCAGAAAATTAAACCCATCAGCTCCTCATCCAATCCCAATCCCCCTTCCCTCTTCCCTGTAGCCTCCTTCTCCTAGGGAATGGCCCCCATTTTCCCATTGGAAAAACTGGAGCCACCCTCAGGGCAGCCTCACGAGAAGTGAGTCATGGAAGCTTGCAGACCCTAACGATGGCCTCCACTCTGTTGTCTTTCCCATCCCCTCCCACATCTGCCCACCACAAAGCCACCATCCTTTCTCACCACTGCTCTGCCAATTCCTGTTTCCTTTTGCTCATCACCTGTTTGCAGGTCTACCTCCCACACCACCTGAGACCTCCTCCTCATTCCCATTCACTCCTCAACAGCAGAACAGTGCCTGGAGCACACTGCCACCACCCAGGACACATTGCTCAAGAAACTTACTGAATCTCCTCTTGCCCCTCAGATCCACGCTCCTGTGGCTTCCAGAGGGAGAATCTGACATCATCCTTCTGCAGCTCTTCCATGGATCCTTCAGACCTTGGGGACTGCCTAAAGCCTGCCCCCCAGGCCAGCTGCATCTCTTACCATGCCCTCCTTGAGAAACACAGTTCCCCACCAAAGACGTACTCAACATGGCAGAGCCAGAGCTGGGGAGAGACCGCTCAAACCGCACAGAGGACAGGTGGGTAAGAGAGTGGGGTAAAGCCTCTTAAAGACAGGTGGAAGGACCACACCTCTTTCAATTTTTGATCGGATTCCATTATAAGCAGTTTTTTCTAAATGGCTTATTTGTTCACAAGCATTTACTGAGCACCTACTGTGTGCCAGGACGAGGGCTATGAGGTGGGTAGTAAGCTGTGTCACTCCCTCTAAGGGACGGATATTCAGCATAGGGCAGACACTGAGCTGCTGGCAACGACACAATAATGCAACTCTCAGATCATCCAGGGACTTGGGTGAGGAGATTGGGGGGGCAGTCAGGGTCTTCTCATAGGAGGCGTCATTGGAATTGTGTGTAGAAGGATGAGGTGGCAAGAGGATGGGGGAGCCCTCTGGGGTTGGAACACACAGGAGGCTGCTCACGGCACATTCAGGGAAGTGCGAGGACAAGGACAAGAAAACTCTTGCTCAGTGAACACCTCCCCTGACCTGGGTTCCTCCTCCTGTTTCAAGAAGCTTCCGGGACTATAGACACCATGAAGTTCTGTGTAAAAACTGTGCGTGAGACTCCATCAGTTAAAAACCTGAAAACACCCGTCAGTCACCTTTGAGATGTGAGCCACTTCCAACACGGCCCCCAAACACCTCACAGTCCTCCTCTCTTCCCTGTGGCCAGCTGATGTCAAAGCCCTGTCGGCGTTGTAAGCCACATCTTGACGATGGATGCCCAAGGGACTGTGTGGAGCAGGCCACCATCAAGCCCGCCCTGCCACTGATCAGACCTTCTATGAGGCAGACATAAACGTGGGTTGTTTGTGATAAGCCACAGAGACAGCAGGTTTTCTGTCTGTTCGCGATCATTATCTTAACAAAGATGCAGAGAAGGAATTCAGAAGAGCATATGGAAAAGGTGTAATCTATGCAGGGGAGATATTAGGATACCTTGTAAAGAGCATGCACAATTGCTACTCTGCATAGTTGCATTTGTCTGAGGAGAGGGTTGACATCATATTTTTCAAAGGAATCAGTGATCCAAAAATGCTAAGATTTACTGCC
>NW_007781665.1:0-211 GCF_000696425.1 Galeopterus variegatus
CAGTGGGCTTATGAGCACGTGCTTCTCCTCCTCCTCCTGTTGCTTGGGCTGTAGTGCCCTCCAAGTAACAGTGCATGTCAGAAAACCCTCGAAAAGGGGCGGAAGTGGCTTCAATTCTGAGACTGGACAGCAAGGGTCTTCTTTCACGTTGGAAAGTTGAAAGGAGATGACCTTCAGACCACTAAGAAGGGTTGACCCGGATGAAGCAAAA
>NW_007781665.1:2390-2997 GCF_000696425.1 Galeopterus variegatus
AATAAAGTCTCTTTTTCCCCTCCTTTTAATTAACACTGATGCTTTTGGGATACTGTACATTGGGCCACATGCAATTATTAGTAGGGGTGGGCAAACAGTTTACTGGCTTGGCTACACATCTGAGGCTTTTTGAAGCTTGTGAAGGTCAAAAACTGTCCAAGAAGCAGGAGTCCCCCTTATCCACAGGGACACGTTCCAGGACACCCAGTGGATGCCAGAAACCATGTACAGTACTGGACTCTGTGTATGCTGTGCTTTTCAGTCTGATGACTGAGACACTACTGAGTGACTCGTGGGCAGGTAGCGTGTGTAGCATGGGTATGGCGGACAAAAGATGAGTTACAGCCCAGGTAGGATGGGGCGGGACAGTGGGATGGTGCAAGAGTTCATCACACTGCTCAGAATGGTGCGATGTATGACTCGTGAACTGCTTACATTTGGAATTTTCCATTTGATGTTCTCAGACCATGATTGACTGCAGGTAACTGACACTGTGGAAAGCGAGCCCATGAATAAGGGGTACGACTATATTCTCCCCTGGACTGCCTGTGCACTTCCCAGCACTGCATTCGTAGGGCCTCAATCCTGGGTCCAGGACTCTCCTGCC
>NW_007781666.1:0-496 GCF_000696425.1 Galeopterus variegatus
AGCATTAAAAGTAGGGAAAAAAAAGAAAAACGAACAAAAAAATAATACAATGTTGGCTCCCTCCTAATTTCAAATCTGTCTTCAACTGAATATTTCATGTCCTGCGTTTGGGACTTCTCGGAGGCGGGTAAGTGCAGGAGGAGACGTGAATGCTAATTTCAGAGGGGCGACAGGGGAGGGCTGGGGAGCCCCAGTGGCGACCCGCCAAGGATCAGCCTCACGGAAGAGAAAACAAAGTTGAGAGGAGCCACTGGCCAGGGCAAGGTGGCAGTTGGCTGAGAGAGAAGGAGCGGGCCTCAGCGCCGGGCGGGGAGGCGATACCTCCGGGAGGCCCCCGCGAGGGGCCGCGGGACGGTGTGAGTTGTCCCTGCGGGGAGGGAAAGGGCAGCAGAGAAGGAGCAGCATCTCGGGAGACTGAAGGCCGGGGAAGGCTGGAACCGATCCTCAGGCGCCCTGGGCGGCGGCGACCGAACAGGGCGCCGGGCTGGGAAAGAAA
>NW_007781666.1:2335-2996 GCF_000696425.1 Galeopterus variegatus
TAAGAAAACACATGGAAATGCAAATGTTGGTTTTTATTTATTTATTTATTGGATTCTTTTTGTGTGTGTGTGTGTGGTGGCTGGCCAGTATGGAGATCTGAACCCTTGATCTTGGTGCTATGTTACAGGGGCCACTCAGCCACTGGCTGAGGCTCTCCAAAATTGATATCGAACTCACAGGTCCGGCTGCCTGCCCCCAGATAAAAATCAAACAAACGAAAATCAAATGTTGGTGAAAATGGAGGTCAACTTTTATTCAGGAACACCAGAGACCCGAGGAGAGATGCTAGACTAACCCATCTCTCCAGTAAACCTGAAGGAGAATGGGCAGGCTAAAGTTATCTCAAAGACTCAGGTTTACTAAGGGTGTTTTTTAAGAGGGCTGTGAGGGAATGGAATGCGGGAAATGAAAAGCAGGAGGGAGGGGCACGTGAGCAGCGAGGGCTTCATGTAAGGTCTCAGGTGCAAGGTCTCCCCAAGACGGTGTCCGGTTTCTGCTCCGGTCCTTATCTCAAGGTCTGGGTAGTACATGCAAGTCTGCAGCTTCGGGCTGGCTGGAAAACATCTTTACACTCTTGTAAATAACATCATCTTTCCAAATAACCAAGGTTCAAAATATCAAGTAACCATGGGAAAAGAGGGAACTCAGAGAAATGCATGC
>NW_007781667.1:0-230 GCF_000696425.1 Galeopterus variegatus
GTGTATCTTATACACTGCCACATACATTTTTTAGATGAAACTATTATTTTCCAGATTCCAGTATTAGACAGGGTTTCAAGTTCCAAGCCTTCATCTGTAGCCTTCATTCTATGTTCTATGAGGCCATTAACACTTCCACTTTTAAGTTATGGATTTATTTTCTATGTTTGCTACCTGGAACTAGCCATTCCTTGATTTCATGCTTGGCTATGTCTTATAATTTAACTGTT
>NW_007781667.1:2094-2996 GCF_000696425.1 Galeopterus variegatus
GCACTTTCCAGAATAGTACACACGTTATCAAACAATACTACTCTGAGAATTCATTGTGAACAGCAAATTTAATTGGTCCCATTGATTGAAATACTTCTATATTCACATCTTTTCTTTTTCATTACTTTCTATTGTGATTGACTTTTTTTAACATTTTTATCATTACACAATGTAAACATTTTCTGTGGCTCTTTACCAATTTCTTCCTAACCTCCCGCCCCCTCACCCTTTCCCACCTCTGGTGTCCTCAACTCTGTTCTCTCCTTTTGAGAGTTTGAGGAATTATTGTGATTGTTGTATCTTTCTTTCATTCTATAGCCTCATATTTTACTGCTTAAAATTTTTAAAGAAAATTGTCAAAATCTATTACATTTAGAACTCTAAAATTAAATTTGGCCCGAATAATTTTTTGGTCCTAAGTGTTCAAACATTTGCATATTCAAGTGACAATGAAATGAACAGATAAATCAGCTTTAGACATATGCTTCATGCTAACTGCTGCAGAGTCCAACTGAGTGATCTGCATTTCCCTTGTCACTGTCTTACATATGTTTCCATTAGACTAAAATCCCAGGTTGCACATAACCTATTACTCATGCCCCAGTAGATTTCTTGAATCATAAAGCTGTATAACATTTGGAGGCCTTAATTAGATGTTCCTGCTTACTAGAAAAACAGTTTTAACGTTTAAAATAGGAAGTTGAAAAAGAAGCAAAACACCTACACCAAAATGGACAGACTGGGGAATTTGTTCTTTATCTGTATTAAAATGAAAGGAAGAAAAGAAAAAAAAATATTCAGTAAAGTCAACATATCAACAAATATTTTTTAAGCATTTCCAGCTGGGGTTGACAGTTTCTACATTTTACAATGGCTCTATCTGTAAATTTATTGTGAACTAT
>NW_007781668.1:0-483 GCF_000696425.1 Galeopterus variegatus
TGTAAGAATAGATAAATAGGTAAAAATTATAAAATAGAAAATCAAGAAACAAATCCATGCATATATATGGTCACTTGGTTTACAGCAAGGTTGCCAGTGCACTGCAATGCAGATGAGAAGGACAACTTTTTCAATAAGCAGTACTTGATTAGTTAGATAACCATATGGGAAAAAAATGATTATTCAATATTTCTTCCCACCATATACAAAAATCAATTACAGATGGATTATAGACTTACATGTGAAAGATAAAGCAAGAAAGTTTCTAGGTGTTGGTATATAATATCTTTATGATCTTGGGTTGACAAAGATTTCTTAAACAGGACACAATAAGCACTAACTTTGAAGGAGAAGATTAATACATTAAATTCATTAAAATCAAGACATTCTGCTTATGCCATTAGCATCATTAAAAGATTCTATTAGTAGAATAAAAAGGCAAGTCACAGGGGAGATATTTCCAATTCCTATGTAGAAAATTTT
>NW_007781668.1:2584-2996 GCF_000696425.1 Galeopterus variegatus
GACACTGTTACTACACACCACACAGCGCCACCCTAGAAACAAAGAATTTCTATGGAGTACAAAAAATTTCTGACAACCTTCTCTCAGGTTCAATTTCAGGTCCCCTTCCTATGACATATGTCATGTAGGTGTGGATGTAGTCCTTCCAGACACTAAAGGAAAAGTGGACTAATGCTGACGCAAACCAAAGCAAAAAGTACAAAAAATGAAGGACTTATGTTTCTCTTCTGTTAAATATTTCTGGCAAGAAATCCCAACTGACATCCCTTATCATTTATTTCATCTTTAGAGAGATTTCTGAACACTTAAGGGCACATTTATTAAAATTGCTTTGGCTCCCTTTTTGTTCAAGGGATGGGAAAAAAAGTCAGGCCTTTCTGAATACAGCCTCACCGCACGCATCTGTGAGGAG
>NW_007781669.1:0-313 GCF_000696425.1 Galeopterus variegatus
GGGAGCGCCGCCGCGCTTCCCAAGCGGTGCACTGTAGCAGTGCACCACCGGGCCGGCCCATCACCATCATTTTTAAACATTGTTTTTGAATTGGTAACACGCAGAGAAAGACAATAAACTGAGATAATCAAAATAAATTGTAAGAAATATGAAAACCCAAGAGAATTTGTTAAAAATATTATGATTAAAGAATTTGGGGAGGGATTAAATACAAGATAAATTTATATTCTCTAGCATGAATCAAAAAGCAAGTAGAAGTGGAAAAGAAAGTAGTATTCTACATAATATAGAACTAAACTGATTAAACAATTAG
>NW_007781669.1:2008-2996 GCF_000696425.1 Galeopterus variegatus
TAGTCTATTGGTAAAATCCAGGGAGAGTATTCACAAAGAAAGAAAGAAACAGGCTTCTGAACAGGCTTCACATTTACATCATTAGCCACTGCAGGATTACCTGAAATAATGAATTACAGACTTGTCTGGCACAAAATCTACAAAGGCATTTAATTGCCAAAGTAAAATCTGTTTAAAATAGTTTTTTAAAAATATTATACTGTAAAGTTTAATAATACATTTAGCAATAGCAAAGCTCAAACAATTCAATCACCTTAAAACATAAACAATTTTTATGTTAATATTCATGTCTTTATCATACCTTATAATCTGTATTATTTCAAGGTATATTTTCTCAAAACCTTAATTAGTGTGTATTTAATTTTCTATCAATATACAAAAAGACTGCTGTATGCCTAGTGGTTTGTGTTTGCAACTTGTCCTAATGAATTACAGGGATTTACTGTTCGAATTGCTGTGAGTAGGATACTAGCCTAGAGAGAAAACAAACAAACCAGCATCACAGAAAGTTTGTTTCAACTTGCTATAAAAGTATTTCATTTTAAAGATTACAATAAAATTACAAATTAAAGACAATATTTTGCTTACAGATAGGGTGACTTTAATTTATAAACTAAACCTGAAAATTCTTGAGAGTAAAATGAGGTTCTAAAACAATTAAAAAATTTATAATTTAAAAAATATTTTATCGTTATCCCAAATTGGCCTTATTATGCTATGGACCTATAAAATTATTCTATTTAAAAACTATTTTATATATTTAAATTATTCCTAAAAATTAATCATTACCTATGTATGTGTATATTAAAACTGGGGGAAAAAAACCAGCCCTTATTCAGCTGATTATGTTGTTACTAAAAACAATAATAAAAAAAGAATAATTGATTTGGTACTTACACACTTTAATCATTTTCTTAGACATGTCTCTTGAATGTTACATCATTTGTATTTTTCTGAAGAGAAAATATTAAATATGGTCTTATTTTCA
>NW_007781670.1:0-2996 GCF_000696425.1 Galeopterus variegatus
TCAAATTCCACTCTTGCAAGTCAGTGACACACATGTGACCTTTTTATACAAATGTGCAGATACAGGAGGAGCATTATTCCCAGGTCTGCAGGTTCAAAGCCAGTGGCCTTGAGAGTGTTAAAATCTGGTAAAGCACAGATGTGTGTGTTCAAGACGCTTTTTATTAGTTCTCAATAACTAAAAAAATTTTTTTTTTTTTTGTCTTTTTCCGTGTCCGGCAACGGATCGCAACCCTCAGTGTTGCTCCCGCGCCTCGCTCAGCCAGTGAGCGGGAACCGGTCTGTATGTGGGATCCGAACCCTCGGGCGGGAGCGCCGCCGCACTTCCCAAGCGGTGCACTGCGGACCGGCCCTAAAAATTTTAACATCAAATTTACATCAAATGTCCATGGTGTCCCTGAAGCCACTCCATGGAGGCAGACACAGTTTGAAGGCCACACTATTCTGTCCCCAAGTGGACCAGTCCTGAGGCTGAGATGGCACTGAGATAGCTCACTGCAGAGATAACTGACTTTGCACAGGGCTGGCTGGTTAGCTAGTTGGTAGAGTGTGTTGTTATAACACCGGGGGCAAGGGTTTAGATCCCCATTCTGGCCAGCCCCCAAAAGAGCAAAAATGAGATAGCTCACTGCAGAGATAACTGACTTTGCACAGGGCTGGCTGGTTAGCTAGTTGGTAGAGTGTGTCGTTATAACACCGGGGGCAAGGGTTTAGATCCCCATTCTGGCCAGCCCCCAAAAGAGCAAAAAGAAAAACTGACTTTTGCAGATTCTCATTTAGTTCTCCAGTCCAGACACGGTGGGCTCTGGGTGAAAGTGACAGATACGGATGACCCAACATCTGGGGTCTGTTCCTTTTAAACATTTTGGACCACAGTGTGGTGTAGACCCACCTCTTCAGAGACAAGCTCAGAACTTGAGGGTGTCGGTTTATGGTGGGGGTGCAAAGCAGTTGCTTTGGAATCAGACAGGCTGTGCCACTGTCAGTGTGTGACTTTCAACCAGTCACTTCGACCCCCCACGCCTCCTCGCTCTCCTCTGCAAATAGAAACAACAATAGCAATCTGTGTCATAGGTGATGGGATAAGTAGACGAGGGCTGTGAAACAACAATGACAAAACACGAGTCATGCCTGGCAGCAAAGAAATGGCCCCAAGGTAACAAGGTTTATCACTACAATTTTGAGAAATGTGAACTATGTTCTTTTTCTCCACCTACTTTCGAGAAGGAATCCTACTTACATTTGTAGAACTGGATATAAAGAAATCATTTGAAAGGCAATCTCTTGGATAGAGTAGTAACTGGTGTTCCAGATGTGAACTGAGGGAAGATCTTTAATTAAAGAGGACCTGGGACAAACAATGTTTCAATTAAAATGGGAGGGAGGGTCTAGCGAGTGGCAGCTACTGCGGATTTGCTCCCAAGTGGGCTCACGCCATTTGCTGTTGCTGACCAGGGTGCCCTCCCGAGGGGAGTGTGGTCCTCCTCTGGAAACCCATGGCCGGGAGCCACCTGGCCACTAGCCTGGGTCCAGCACGTGGGTAGCCAACGATCACGTGTTACAACAGGATAAGATTTTCAGGACGACGACCTAGGACCCACTCATACATTTACCCACCACCGCGTGCAGTACCCTGTGCTTCTGTATGGGAAAGGTCAGAAGCGTCCATCCTGGCATCAACAGATGGTGTCAACCCAGCCGGGAACCCCTTGGACCCCCAACGTACCAGCTGTGTGACTATTTCCTTATCTGCAAAACAGAAATAATGATGATCGTGCCCATACATTGCAGTGTTTAGGATTAAATGCAATGATGTACATAAACCGCTAGCACCATGTCTGGCAGACAGTAGGTGCTTAATACATGGTAAGGTGCTCCTGGCACCCACCATGCTCAAGAGCTCAAGAGTGGGAGAATGAGGAACTGGCACCTCGTGCCCTGTCCCTCTGCTGGGAGGTGTCTGGCTAGCCCTCTGCTGGGGCCGGGCCTCGAGCTCCCAGCTGCGTGGCAGCTCCCAGCCTCTGACCCAGCGCTCAACTGAGTGACGCGACTGGTGGTGTCCAGCGTCCCCATGCCTCTCCAACACTCTCCTGCTCAAAGTCCACGTGCATTTGCTCAAGCCTTGGATGCTACCCTGCGTTGTGAGCATCTGTTTTTCTTCCCCGGCTGCAGCGAGAGGGGTCCTAGGTGCGTCACACACCTACAAAGCACACGGGCAGGCCTGTACCTGCCACATTGCGTGCTGCTGCTCAGCATGCAGACAGGTCACACATGCCATTACCAGCCCTGTATCACACCAACCAGCCAGCCAGCCAGCCATGGCCTCCATATTAGGGTCCAGAAACATCCACAAATAAGAGGCCGATGAGGGTGTACTCACTGTGCTCTGCCCCGCTCTGCAGCGAGCCTTCTGAAGCCCCTGCCTCACTGTGATGCACGCCATAAGTTTTCTGAGTGGAGTTCAGACCTCCCCTTCCGATCTCGGCAATCCTAACTGCATTTGTATTAGAGGAACACACAGCCCAGGGCCTCAGCAGTGCTGTTGATCAATAAAACCGCACTCCTCAGAGGATGCAAGTGACATCTATAAACCCGTGAGTGTCAAAACAATGGCAAGAAAACCCTGTGTTCCTACTGTCAGTGGGATGAAAGCAGTGTAATTAATGCCAGCCCAATGACACCGCAAGGAGAAATAAAACAAACAGCTGGTGGTTCTGTGGACCAGCCTCTGGCTCCTCCACTCCGTTAACATTTCCATCATAAAATACCGACTCATGTTACGGGCAGGGAAGCGTAAATCTGTGACCAAAAAGGTGTGTGTGGGGGCAATGGATAGACTCTAGAAACCCACCACGTAGATCGTAGACTTTGGTTCCACAGCTGAAGGTAGGCTCCGTCATCTCCCCGTCTATCGTGAAATAACTGTCTCTGGGATATTAAATGAGGTCTAAAAGAAGTTAACCTGTGAACACCAAGCAGAATTTTGCATTTTATGTG
>NW_007781671.1:0-981 GCF_000696425.1 Galeopterus variegatus
GTCTTAGTTGGGAACAATAGAAACCAACTCTGGCTGACTTAAACAGAAAAGGAATTCATTAGCAGGACATTAGCTTGCAGAACTACTGACTTGGCAGTAGAACTAGGCATAGAGCTACACAGTTAGGACAATGCCCACCATGGAACCAATCTGGAAAGATACAGAACCAGTCTGCAAAGGACAATATTACTGCCGCCACCAGGTGCCAGCAGCTGCATCTTGTACCACTGACAGAACAGCCTTGGATGCTGAGACTGCCCCTGACAAATCTGTCACTGCTATTTCAAGAACTCAGACTTCCTGCAAATACCACTGCTGTCACTTCTGTGTTTTACTAACTCTAAAACTAGGGTAGTATACCTATGGAGCCTAGACTGGGTGTCTGCATCCTAACTCAAGCAAGACAACATTTTCAGCTTTTATAGAGAAGGTAGGCTTTGCCTCCCATCAAGACGCATCAACTGAAGAACAAAATAAGCACAAAAAATGTAGAAGAAAGCAATTAGTGATGACAAATAGAAATATTAACAAAATGGGAAACAAAAATCAATTTCTGAAAAGACCAATAGAGTAGACAAACTGATTAAGGAGAGAGAGACAGAGAACACAGACACATTTAGGATGAGAAAGGAACACAACTACAGATAGAGTTCTTATTTTTAAAATAATATTACATATAGATTATTATCAATAAATTTGAAACAGATTAAATGGATGTTTTAAAGAAAATATAAAATAATTGGCTCAAGAGAAGATAGAAAATGCCAAAAGACCAATAATCATTGGAGAAAATAGAAATGCAATTTTTGGAATCAATCCCTGAGAAGGCATCGAGAAAATCCAGATGGCTTTTCAAGTGAGTTCTAGGGGGACCAAATACTGCAGGAATGCAAGGATGATTCAGCATTAGAAAATCTTACTAACAAACGAGAAAATGTCAGAATTTTCTCCATTTTGATAGATATCAATAGGCATTTTTTT
>NW_007781671.1:2515-2996 GCF_000696425.1 Galeopterus variegatus
AGAAGGAGAAAAGGATGCTGGGATAAAAATAAAGATTCTACCACAACATCCTAACCAGTCCCATAAGGGAAAAAAACAAAATCAAAGAAAAAGAAAGTAAGTGGTAAATATCTCCAGGGAATAAATTAAACACTCTCTATTTGGAAATAATATAATTGTCATCCTGGAAAATTCAATAGAATCAACTGAAAAATTATTAATATATTATAAATATAATTAATACACATTCAATACAACACTAATACTAAAGTGGCTAAATACAAGATCAACAACAACAACAAAAATTTTATATATACCAGCAGTAACCAATTAGAAAATGTAATGGAAAAAATCCATTTACAGAAACTGCAAAACCCAGGAAATATCCAGCAACAATTCTAACCACAAATGCATAAAACCCATGTAAATGAAAATATGAAATTTTTCTGAAGGATACACTGAGTAATTGAAGAAATGTACCATGTTTCTTAATGGGAAAATC
>NW_007781672.1:0-589 GCF_000696425.1 Galeopterus variegatus
CTCTCCATCCGGACCCAGTGTGATGCCCATTGCAGGATGACTGCACATCTATCCTCATTTGTCTGGCACTGTCCGGGTTTATGTCTGCTGTCTCAGCTTCATTGTTAATGGCGTCCCCTTTGACTCTCAAGATGTCTCATTTGGATGATAAATTATAAGGCCACTCTAGTTAGACAAAACACTTTGGCCTTATGGGCCTACTAGAGCCAAACAAAGAAGTTGTTTCACAGACTCAATTACTAATTCTCTCTCTTCACTTACTCTTAACTGTAGACCTGTGTTTGAATTTGTATAATTGAGAAATGTTGATATATAAAGATATGGTGATATTCATGTAATGTCTCTTTTAGGGATTACAGCAACTTTATAATAGAAATGGCAGGGATCGGTTACCTTGGAGCAGTGATTATCTGAGCTTCAGCAAAACTTTTTGCAATGTGAGCTGGTCAGGACATTTCACACCCTGGAAGTTAAAGCCTGCAAATCCTGTGACAATGAACGTCTAGGATTTATGCACATTCTTCCTTCAAAAAATTAAAAGCAAAATTGCATTATTGTGTTCTGCCTTAAAGAAATGTATGAATGACTG
>NW_007781672.1:2077-2996 GCF_000696425.1 Galeopterus variegatus
CTATGCTCTTGTTAAAACAGTTTAAAGTCCCTATGAGTCTGTTATTCTTCAGAGAGCAAAATCTGTCAAAACAGATTAATGCCATCACCCAAAACATTTAGCTGTCCTGTGACAACTAATCTAGAAGGATTTATCAGAATTTATATAATGTAACCACTTAATAGTTGCCAGCAGGTGGTTATATAGTCATTCAAGTCAGCAAAGGCAGATTATGGAGGTGGAGATGGTTTTAGATCTTCTTTAGCACAAGGTCATGTAGAATTCTAAAAATATAGCTTCCTATACTTCAGGTGATTTTCTTGTATTATCTTTTCCCTCAGGTAATAGGTATGAAATTAGTTTGAAAAGACTATTTACCATTATATGAATATTAGGTAGTATCATTTCTATTGTATCTGAAGAACTGTATTGAAGGAAATAAGAAACCAACCCCCTGATCAAAAAAGGAGTTTAAGATTCTTTGGGTTTTGAATATATTAACTTTCTGTGTTTGAAACTCTTTTCGGATGGTGAATATTCTATCTTGTTCGCATTAAAATAATGATCTCAATAGCTCACATCTTTTTTGGCATCAATAAATTATGTGAATCTGCTACACATACTATTTATCATACTATCAACTTTCCTTTTTTCTTTCCTTTTTGTACTTTAAAATTATACCAGGGATACCTGGTGTTTATAGAGCTATAAGTTTTACTGCTACTATTATGATTAAACATTTATGATTTATTTTTTACTTTGTGTTAGGAAGTGTGCCATGCCATTCATTTAGTATTATCTGACTTAATCCTCGCAACAACCCAGTGAGGTGGAAGATGTTTATAGTCCTATTTTAAAGATGAGGAAACTTGCCTAAAGTTGCACGGAGCTGGTAAGTGGTGGAGCTATATTCAGACTGTGACTGTGGGGCTGCTTTCTC
>NW_007781673.1:0-553 GCF_000696425.1 Galeopterus variegatus
CCCTCTCTCAGTCCCCTGAACCCTGCCCCACACAGAGTGAATGCTCAATAAATCAATGTTAGATGACTTAAAAGTCAAGCTGTGTAGTAGGCTGGGCTTGGTGGGAAGGAAGACAGGAGAGAAAAAAGGGGTCTGGGAGATGGAGCCAGATCTTGTGCTCCCCACCCAAGCTGCACTGCTCATTACCTGTGGGGCCTCAGTCTCCCCATCAACACAATGGGAATCATGCACTTTACTTTGCAGAGTTGGGGTGAAGAAGACAGATCATGACTGTACAGTTCCTGGCACACAGTAGGTGCTAAACAAAAGGATGCTGTGACTAAAAGGATAAGGCTGGGATGAAGGTGACATCTGATGCAGAATTCTGGGCAAAGGTAAGTGTTCCAAGCTGAGTCAACAAAGGGTTTACCAGACAAGTGACATTAGCCCAAAATCTAAAGTTCAAGATCTTTGAATAAAAGTGGGGGAGGAGAGAAAATGTGCAGGTATTTCGTACATTCATGTGCCGTGACTTTAAGTAATCCTCATGTCAATCTGTGCAGTGGGTGGTTTC
>NW_007781673.1:2482-2996 GCF_000696425.1 Galeopterus variegatus
TTGGGTTGAAAGGCTACATTTAAACTTACATCTCAGGCCAGGTCTAGAAAAACAGTTGAGCCTGAAAGTTTTTACATCTCCCCGGGTCCCCCATCCAAGCCAAAGCCTATGCCAGGCCTGAGAAGTGGGGCTGGGAGAGAGTGGGAGAGCTTGGGAGGATAGGAAGGAAGTATTCATAGGCCTGGAGTCACTGGGAGTGGCTGGGGTGGGGACAGGAGGAGGAAGGACCTGGAGAGACAATACCAAGTGCTGATGAGGATGTGGAGCAACTGGAATGCTCATGCACTGCCCGTGGAAATGCAAAGCAGTGAGAAACAATTTGACTGTTTCTTATAAAATTAAACACATACTCAACATATGACTCAGCAGTCGCCCTCCCTGCTATTTGCTCCAGGGAAATGAAAATTTATGTTCACACAAAGACCTGTACTCAGAGGTTCATAGAGCTGTGTTCATAATGGGCAAAAACTGGAAAAAGCAAAAAAAATAGCCCAAATGCCCAACAACGGGTGAA
>NW_007781674.1:0-216 GCF_000696425.1 Galeopterus variegatus
GACATTTTAAATCAATTGACATATTTAATCTCATTAAATCTGATTTTTGCACTGGTATAGAAGATAGCTTATGTCTTTAACTTATAACAACTGAAGCAGACTAACCTTGTAAAAATGATTCTTAAAGATATCGTAAACTAACATGCAGTGCATAGAGTCAAAAACAATTATTATATAATCAGCTTTTGTTGTAAGGGATTTAAGTAATCAGGTACT
>NW_007781674.1:1409-2996 GCF_000696425.1 Galeopterus variegatus
TCTTTAGTTATGTGTAGAATCCCATCAAATCTTTCAAAATAGTACAGGATATATCAGTTCATACAGTATACCTTCTGTGTCTACCTATCTACATTTATCTACTTTAGGTTTTAAAGTAAATTATTAGAAATTTATTAAGCTTTTGAGAAGTATTCTATATGGGAATTTATAGTCACAGAGATATTATTTTGTTATATATATTTCAAACTAAGAATTTGTATCTTGACCAACTTTTAAATGTTTAATTTTTTTTCTTTGAGTTTTCTTTTTTCTTAAGCAGGAGACATAAAGGAACAGGTCACAACAGATGTGACCTGCTTTGAAGGCATGTGATTTTTATTCATTAAGAGTTATATTTTATATCATATCTTTGTTCTTAGCATCATTTTTTCCCAATTCCTCTCTGTAACTGTGTCTAATAATTAAGTTTTTGCACACACAAAAACGTAACAAAATTTGGAGTCTTCGGAACTTCACTAATGGGAGGGTTTTTTTTAGCATTTAAAGCTACTTCTGTGGTGCATACTCTTTTTTAACAAATATTTTATTTTCTTTGTAAACATTCTTATGAGTTTTGCTGATGAATTTAGATTCTATTGCTCGTATTTACTTATGTTGTGAGTGGATAAAGTAATATGAGTATTGGATGAATTATCTGTACATTTCTTGAAATTGCTTTGTTATGGGATTTTAAACCATAAACTATTTGGGCATTACAACTGTGAAATAATCCCAGATTCTGAAGTTTTGGCCCCTGGGTATGTTATCAAATCTAGCTAATCTGTACTCCTTGCCCAAAATGTTTAATCCTTTCTGATTTCATGAAGTAGCAGATATATTGAAAAGTATAAAATTAAATATTTCCCTGTAAGTCGATATTTGCATAATACTGCTGACTTGTTTTTTTTAATTAGGTCATTCATTTCACTTTACAAATCCATTTCATACTTGTTATTAGATCCCTCTCTGGGCGCATTGTTGGAGGTGTGTGGTGGTTCTTTACCCTGATCATAATCTCCTCCTACACGGCTAACTTAGCTGCCTTCCTGACTGTAGAGAGGATGGTGTCTCCCATTGAAAGTGCTGAGGATCTTTCTAAGCAAACAGAAATTGCTTATGGAACACTAGACTCTGGCTCCACTAAAGAGTTTTTCAGGGTAAGAGATTCTGCTTGGTATTCTCTGATTTTGTTTCTAAAATTTAACCTGTTTGAACTTTGTCCCCCTCCTATGGTGTATCCAAAGGTGCTATGTGAAAGTAACTTCCATCTCTGTCTCTATCTCTATTTCTCCTCATTCCCTATCCCTATCTATAGCTCTATTTCTACTTTATGATTCCTAAAAAGAGAAAATTTTGTCCTCTTGGAATGAAACTGAAGCAAAGTATATTTAAGTTTAGATTATCATTTTTTAAACAAAAGGGTGTTGCTTTTTGTATTATTTTAAATAAATAAGACTGCACCAATCTATCATAGTTTTTAATGGAAAAACCCACATTCTAACCACTTATAATAATTCTATGTCAGTAAACAAATTATGTTCATATGTAAAAATTGTGAATTTTCTGTGCAAATACTCCAGAAAAAAA
>NW_007781675.1:0-492 GCF_000696425.1 Galeopterus variegatus
CCTGGAAAGGGCAGAATAGTCACTCAAGATATACAATTATAAGAGAGGTTAACCATCTTCTGTTCACTGCTATAATTCACCAAATGTATCACACAATAAAATTCTGTGATAACTCACTTTTCCTGACAAAACCTGTAATGAGAACAGAAAATGGAATAAATTAATCTATTCACTTGACCCAACATATAAGTAGAAAGGGGGAAAATGCCACAGAATCACACCTTATAAAAGTCACCATTCAGGTGTAATCTCTTGGCTTTCTTTAGATTACTTAGCTATATATCTTTTATAAATTTTACCTCTCCCCCATTTAAAGATGTTCACAAAGTCTAATCAGCATTGTAGATAACAGTTATAGTTTAACCTACAGAAACATATTGAATCCTGTTTCTTGTGTTGTTTGTGTCATATAGCTTTCTAGCTTGTTTCAGAGTTATTGATTATATAAATGGCTACAAAAGGAGAATGATATGGAATCACTTGATAAATATC
>NW_007781675.1:2396-2996 GCF_000696425.1 Galeopterus variegatus
CAAAAAGACTGCTGGGATTTTGATAAGCATGGTGTTGAACTTTAATTTGGAGATTATTGACGTCTTATACTAAATCATGTGATCCATGAGCATGGGATCTCTTTCTATTCATTTAGGCCTTCTTTAGTTTCTTTACAAATATTGCACATTATTGTTAGATTTATTTCTCAGCACTTAATTTTTTAATGATATTGTAAATAAAATTGTTTTCTTAATTTTATTTTCAGATTGTTCATGACTAGTGCATAACAATACAACTGATTTTTTTGTACATTGAACTTAAATTCTACAACCTTGCTGAACTTGAATATTAGTCTTAATAGGTTATTGCAGATTCCTTAGGATTTTCTGTATTAAGAACATGTCATCTAAGAATAGAGATAGTTTACTTTCTTTCCAAACTGGATGGCTTTATTTATTTATTTATTTTCGGTGATCCTCTTGTACACTGTTGCATAGATGCACCAGGAAAAGATAGCTTTGTTATTTCCCTGATCTTAGGGGGAAAGCATTCCATCTTCCATCATTCAGTATGCTGCTAGCTGAGGATAATTCACAGATGCCCTTTATTATGTAGGGTCACTTCCTTCTGTTCCTAGT
>NW_007781676.1:0-2996 GCF_000696425.1 Galeopterus variegatus
CTGGGCTGTCCCTTCTGATCCTACAGCCAGCTATGGATCAGACCTTCCATCTAAGCTCCCCTACCAGGTACCCTGGGGCCTGCCTCACATGTCATCGAAACATGGTCCTGCCAGGGCTGGGACCAGGTGAGGTGAGTGAGCCACCAGGGTACAAAATTTAAGGAGGCGCTCACACTCAGGATTGTGCAAGTGTCATCACTCTGTTGTGAGGATAAAGTAAAGTCCTGTACATAATGTGCTTAGAAACAGAGCCTGGCACACGGGAAGTGCTATAAAAATATTCACTGTTGTCATTAGTAGTAGTTGTACTAGCAATAATCGTACTGAGAGAATCTCTGTTTCTTTTAAGTGATTAAATTAGTTTTTGTCAGTGAATGAGCAGTGAAAGTTGTAGTTCTGCAAATGTGGGCTATTGTTCCAGAAAGCCTTATACTCACTGGGGACTCAACTGGCCCTGAATGAGGGACAATTAGCTTTGTCCTATTCCATGGCCACAAGTGACTTTTGGACCCTGACCTGCCTGTCTTACATGCTA
Organism: Galeopterus variegatus; assembly: GCF_000696425.1. Classification (NCBI taxonomy): domain Eukaryota; kingdom Metazoa; phylum Chordata; class Mammalia; order Dermoptera; family Cynocephalidae; genus Galeopterus; species Galeopterus variegatus. Next base: position 536 of record NW_007781676.1, read on the forward strand.
AGAAGTTGGGATTCCACGCTAGAGCTAACAGGAGCCACTGAAGGACGCTGAACAAGGAGTGATGTGGCAAATCTGTGCTTTATGAAGATCCCTCTGATGGGGTGATCTTGGACCAGAGAGAACCAGAACTGGAAGCAGGGAGGCCAGTCAGAGGCAGGTAAACAGACCTGGCAAGAGACAATGAGGCCTGAATTAGGGCAGCGGTAGTGGGGACAAGAAAGGACCGAGCAAGAGAGTGTGGATGAGAAAGTAAAATCTGTTCTTCACTCCTGGAAAAACAACTGTGAATCAGTGATACCATCTTTATCCCCAAAGGCAAACAGATCCTTCATTAGTGCTAGCAATTGAGAGCTGTGTGAGGTTTGGTACCCACTAGCTGCTAAACATGCATATAAAAGGAAGCGCACCATATGCTGTGATGAGTTAATGCCAATTGGCCCCACTCGGATATATACTGCTTTAATTTTAACACTTCATTTGAACAAAAGTCTACTTCTAATGAAGCTAAGGATTCCCAAAGAGTTTCTTTCTGCTGGCCAATTTGACTTGATTTCTTTCCTCGGTGATAAAATGCCTCTTTCAATAGGTACAGCCAGGATTCAGATGTCAACTCAACAGAATAAGAAACTTCACAAACAAAAGATATGAGGTAACTTGAAAGCTAGTGAGTTCCCTGTCTCTGGAGGCATGCAAGCAAAGCTGGATGGACACCTGATGGAGCAGTTGCAGAGAATATTCAAGCCTCAGAAGGTGAGTGGGATAGAGATATTGTACTTGACCTTTAAGGTTCTTCAAAACCATGAAATTCTAAGAGGTTGAATTGCAAATGTAGTTTTTGGCTGATCCGGGGAACCCCATAATCACAGCAGAGTCAGAATGAGGATCCAAGAAGGACCGAGCAAGAGAGTGTGGATGAGAAAGTAAAATCTGTTCTTCACTCCTGGAAAAACAACTGTGAATCAGTGATACCATCTTTATCCCCAAAGGCAAACAGATCCTTCATTAGTGCTAGCAATTGAGAGCTGTGTGAGGTTTGGTACCCACTAGCTGCTAAACATGCATATAAAAGGAAGCGCACCATATGCTGTGATGAGTTAATGCCAATTGGCCCCACTCGGATATATACTGCTTTAATTTTAACACTTCATTTGAACAAAAGTCTACTTCTAATGAAGCTAAGGATTCCCAAAGAGTTTCTTTCTGCTGGCCAATTTGACTTGATTTCTTTCCTCGGTGATAAAATGCCTCTTTCAATAGGTACAGCCAGGATTCAGATGTCAACTCAACAGAATAAGAAACTTCACAAACAAAAGATATGAGGTAACTTGAAAGCTAGTGAGTTCCCTGTCTCTGGAGGCATGCAAGCAAAGCTGGATGGACACCTGATGGAGCAGTTGCAGAGAATATTCAAGCCTCAGAAGGTGAGTGGGATAGAGATATTGTACTTGACCTTTAAGGTTCTTCAAAACCATGAAATTCTAAGAGGTTGAATTGCAAATGTAGTTTTTGGCTGATCCGGGGAACCCCATAATCACAGCAGAGTCAGAATGAGGATCCAAGACTTTTCAAGGAAATCTAGAAATTATGATCACCTCAGGGAAGAAATCCGGACAACCCATCAGCCAAGATAGCCCTAGGGCATGAGAATGAAGATCATTAGAAGAAAAGCCTTGCTTTCAGCATCATCTTCAGGAGACTGGCACAAATGAGAAACTTCTAGGGCTAAGAACTAGAAAAACACTTCAATTTTCTCCTCTGTAGAAGTAACCACATGTCTCTTTTCACCTTGGCCATCAGGAAGCTCAGAACTTAATTTGTACACGAGTATGGCAATCATGCAGACCCCCGTATTCTTTTTTTAATTTTTTTTAAGTTTATTTATTTATTAATATTATTTTTTTTACATTCTATGATGTTGTGGAGCAGATGGGGGTGAGGGTGAGGGCAAAGGAAAAGGAAATAGGGTGGGAGAAGGAGGAAGGAGGAGGGGCAGGGTTGAGGCCCGTGACACCCCCCTCATTCCTGCATGGGAGACCAGGGGCTTACAATGGTGGCTTGATCACTGCTGAGTTGGGTGCAGATGTCAGAGGGGTGTGGCTAAAGCCATCATCCCCCAGTGCCCCAGGTCAGGAGCCTGGGGCACTTCCTGCAGCAGCTTGGTGGTCATCATCAGGCTGGTTGTGAGTGTTGGGGGAGCATGGTCAAGGCTCTTGGGCCCCCACTGCCCCAGCTTGGGAGAGTCTGGGGTGCTTCCTGTGGTGGCTCGGTGGTCGTCTCTGGGCTGGTTGTGGGTATCAAGAGGTGTAGCCGAGTCCCCTACTGCCCTGGCTTGGAAGAGCCCTGGGCACTTCCTTCAGCAGCTTGGTGGTCATCACTGGGCTGGTTGAGCGGATCCTTGTATTCTGTTTGTCATCAGAGTTCTCTCTTCTCCCTCACCAACATCTGGCCTCTTATTTTAATG
>NW_007781677.1:0-2995 GCF_000696425.1 Galeopterus variegatus
GTCGTCCGCACCGCGCTCAGCCAGTGAGCGCACCGGCCATCCCTGTATAGGATCCGAACCTGTGGCCTCAGCACTCCCAGCGCCGCACTCTCCCGAGTGAGCCACTGGGTCAGCCCATCACTCTTTATCTTTCTCTTAATAATTTCAGAAGTCACTAGAATTTTAAGATTTCTTGTTTGTTAGTGTCAAAAATCACATCATTGGCTTGGATTCTCAACTGGATGGCTAGTTTAGGGCTTTTTCGTGGTGTTTTCAAGTTCCAGGCTTACATGGTAAATTTATGTATGAGTTACAGAAGATTCAGGAAGGCTGCAGTTTTTGTCCAATTCCAACTTTGTATGCCTCTGTTATCTTACAATAATCTAGTTGCACTATAATGTGGATGATGGTAAATGCCTAAAGACACACAAATAGTCATGTTGTCACTAGATATCGTGCTTTGTTTTATTTCTTTTTTGGAGCTTTTCAATGCTACCTCTTTATGTAATTGGTGTGAACAGTATATTTAAATTAATAAAGAAAAATATTAAGGGGAAAATGTCTATGAGAGGAGGTAATTTGAGGATAAACATTGAAGGAAACTAGCTTTAGGTATTAAAATGATAGAACAACATAAAAACTTCCTCTCAATTAAGATCCTACTTTATTTATTTGATAGTGTGCTTGCAGAGGACCCCGGGCACTGACTCAGTGCTGGGGCTGTCTGCTGACTGGATGGGGGGCCGTGTACCTGGGGGAAGGAGTGGGTGTGGTAACGAGACTGCCAGACGATCAGGAAAGAAACAATGGCGATGAAGTCCATCAAAGCTGTGGAAATCTAGAATGGACATCGTCTTCATCTTGCTGGGGTGCTGTGGGCATCATAATGGCTCCTCTGTTCCCTTAAAATGCTGCTCAGATACTGGCCTGGCCTCCCAGGCATTCTGAGAGGGGGCCTCTAGCTTTACTGAAACCCTATCCTGACCACAGACCTTATTTCCCCTCACGGCTGTGATACCCTGTCCAGCCAGGTTACCCTCCAGAGACTCAGTTGCTGTTTTTTTGATGAGCTCCATGGTGGTTTTAGAAGTTGCTTTAAGAGCACCTGAGGACAGGAATTCCTCCACCTTCCTACCTTCCCCTCACCACGCACGGATGTTGTCAGGAGTTTCATTAGTGAAGTTCCTTAACATTAATCTATGAAGACAATCTGACAGTTGGCTATTGCTCTGAAAAGTAACCCAAAAGAGCTGGAAACGAGACTGTAACGGGGAGATTGCTGGCCAAGCACTTTGTCCCTGTGAGTTTTTGAAGCAGTGTTAGTCATTAGCAAGCCCGTGCTAATTGAATTTGATTTCATGTCAACACTGTCACAGTCACGTAGAGTACACCAATAAAATCCCAACCATGTTTGCTGCAATCATTAGACCCAGTTTTTCTAACAACAAAAGCTTGGCCTTTGGTTGGAGATTGTCACCTCAAGCTCAGGGAACGCAGTGCTTCCTGGCTTTCCATGGAATACATTTGAGCACCGAAGTTGTCATTTAGAGTGGAACCAAAATTGAATGGGAAAATCCACTTGCAGAAATGGCCTGCATAAGTGGCCAACTGGCTCCTTGTCACTGTCTGACGTGTAAAACCTCCTTTGCATGATGTACCAGTGAATTAAACGTCCAAAATGGCACCATGTACTTTGTTAAAAAAATGCGAGACCAATAGACTTATGATGTGGAAAAAAACACATTTAAAAACTCACGAGTCTTTACAGTAATCTAAGTACATGTGAAACAATTTAGCAAAAGTTTTACCTCAAGCTATATATTTTACAGGTTGGGAAAGTAGGGTACTTGACCGAATTACCAAAATAATTTAATACAAGAGAGATGAGATCTTTGTGGTCTACAATTAAAAGATTCTGATGGGTGAAAATTACCCTTCAGTTCAGCTGCAATTTGCTAATTTTTGAACGGTGACTCGATAAGCAACTTCCTCACATTCTTATCCTTTGTGACACACACACAAGGGGAAAATTGGGAATATATTTCACAAGGTGGCATTGGGACTTGCTTTAACTTACATTGTCATGTTACACCTGGAGGAGGAAACGTAAAGTAATTAAGTGGAACCTACTGAGGAAAAATGGGATTTCAGCTGACTTTAGCTAATTAGTCCCAAGACTGACCCAAGTGCAGAAGGAAAAAAATATTCCAAGGGGTTTTTCCTTACAGGTTTTAATTCAGCTGTGGGCAATGGCAGTGCGATTCTGCTGGTTTTGTATCGCACTGCCCTCAAGAGCACCCTTTTTTCCTCCTGCGACCTGCACTCCAAGGGTGATACCATCATCTCATCAATTGCCAATGCCCCAGTTCAATAACCGGCTATCACAGTGGGGCATCTTTCTCAATGAGAGGCAACTGCAGGTCTTGGCTCTCTCCAAAAATAGCCTGCACTGCAGTGCCAGGTACATCCCAGATCTGCTCAGTCATCTAGCTCAGGAAAAAGACTTTTCATACCTGTGCTTTCTTGGGGACATGTTCATAGTCAAAGAAAGATTATATTTCCTGTGACTTTGGCTTTGAGATGTAACTGACCATAATATCTTCTTTAATACCAGCAACTATCATTTCCCTTTTCCTTTAAAGCCAGTGACAATTGCTTATATAAATAAACGTTACCTGTGCATCTCCATCCCGTTGAATGTAGCTGCCTGAATTTTAAAAAGAGAGAAAGAGAGAGAGCTTTTCATTTGGTATCGCATGGTACAGTGAGTTCCTCTAGGGAACTTGCTTTCACTAAACCCTAGCAAAAGTTGCAAATTGATATCTCAGGTGGAGATATGTCAGAGTTTAGAAATTCGTCCCTAGGTAGGAAAAGAAAGTTCCCTAGAGAGCTCTGTATTACGCAATATAATGTAAAGGGGAAACCGGGTAAGAGCCACAGGCAGAGGGAGAGTGCAGAGATGGGGATAGACTGGGAACTTGGACTGCAGGAGTCATCACCTCTTGGCCTCATGAGG
>NW_007781678.1:0-341 GCF_000696425.1 Galeopterus variegatus
TCCATCCCTCACCCCACATCCCCCTGCCCTACCAACCCATTAAGGGGCTTCATTATCCAGGCTCTTGAATGGAAAATCTAACACAAATATGATCAAGGTAAAACTACCTATCCAAAATACCTGTTCAACTCTCCGACACTGTCAGAACATGAAAACTAAAATCCCTTCGCTCCTCTGGACATATTCTAATTAGGAGAAACTGAAGCTCATGTCATCCTGTGAAATAAAATTTCAATTGTATATGGCCTGTCTGTTATCAAAACAAACAAAAGCCAAAAATAAAAAAGCATCTCTCACTGAACTTGTCTCAGGTAAAAAGCATTTCTAATTCTGTATTTAAA
>NW_007781678.1:1133-2995 GCF_000696425.1 Galeopterus variegatus
AAAAAAGCATCTCTCACTGAACTTGTCTCAGGTAAAAAGCATTTCTAATTCTGTATTTAAATTTTTTTTGAAATTAAAAAAGAGTCCTTGATATTAACTTCTATTATATTCTATCATTAGAATCTCCACTTATTGATTATATCTGAATAAAAGCCAATATGCATATCTTAAAGTACCAAGAGGATTTAATATGCAGCTTCAACAGACTAGTATGTATATTTTGTTTCCTTCTAATGATGAATACCAATGTCTAATTTTCTAAATTTCATAATCTTTAATCAATATGCCACTTGCTTAATGAACTGAAGAATCAAAAAAAGAAGAACAGAGATCCAGAGGATTATTCACTTTGTGGTTTCTTCTGGATCATCGAAAACACACCAACTCTTCCTTTTCTTCCAGTCACTAAACACTTGAAGGCAACAGAGAAAGAGTGAGAGCTACAGATTGGGGTCACTCTACTTTCAGCAAAGCTCTAAAACTTCACTCAGCAGGAAACCCCCCACATAGCAGGTCCAAACACTGCTATTTTCATCAAAAGTTAAAATGGGAAAACCAATATGTTTTACAAGTTGCGTCAGTTAGCAGTTTTCATAAATATTTCAGCACGATTTATTTAAGACAAATATCCCACAGTGCAGAAGCCCATTAAAAATTGGTTAACCAAAATATCAGAATATCATCAGCCAGTACCTGTTTATCCACTCATTACTTTATGGGAAAGCAGAGACCTGCCCTCCTCCAAAACTTACAGAGCAAAGAGAGTGCTGAGTGTGTGGATGAAAGCCGTCTTAATACCACCTGCTCTGGGCCCTTTGTTCCAGCTGCAAGCTCTCCATTTCCTTCCTTGCCTCTTTCCTTGCCTGGGATTGGCTGGTTCATTTCCCTCCCTCCTTATCATAGGGCTTTCTGTAGACTGAGCACCCTCCCACACACCTGTCACACAGGGGCTTTCCTCGAGTATGGCTGATGGGAACCAGCCCTCATTCGCTGACTCTGTGTGATAGGCATTTCTACCTGTCTTGTTTTGTTAAACACTCAGCACTAACCCTCTAAGGTACTATTACTCCTACTTTCAGACAAGGAGATGGTGACTAACAGGGACTGGGCCCCTCCTCCAAGAAGCTTTCCCATCCTTGCAGATGAGGTGGGGTATCCCTGCTCTGTATCCTGTGAGCCTGACTTGGCCGTCCCCTTGACTATCACCCACTCCAGAACATGAGGTCTTTGAGGGCCCAGGATGATTCCCAGCATAAAACTGGAACTCCACTCAATAAGTGAGTATTGTACAAATTAGCTAACTTGTCAAAGGGGACCCAGTTAATAAGGGACAAAGATTTAATTCCAAAGTCTCTACTCTTTCCCGTGAAATTTTGTCAAGGCTCTAAACGACAGTTTAAAAAACAAAAAAACACCCCCATTCCCCAAAGTATACCTCCTTGGAAATGAAAACCAAACAAAATGAGAAATCACTTAAAGATACAACCAATAAATGAGTACAATACATGCTGCCTCCAAAGTGAAGGTCCAGGCGAGAAGAACGAACTGCCTGCCTCTGCAGACAATCAGTGAGCATGCAACAACAGCAGGAGGAGATGTCATTCCCTCTTCCCTCCAGTCCCCGTGGGTACATGGTGCTACAGGTACACACCTGAAAATGACAATAAAAGCAACAACCCCAAACCTAGACGCAAGCCCCTTGTCCTGGTCGATTTAGTCCCTGTGACTTGGGCACTTCCTGTTCTGCTTGCAGTGGCCAACAGCTTCCAACACAGGTGCTGTTTCTCTGGGCTACACTTTGACTGTATGACGAGGAACTTCTTTTTTTTTTTTTTTTTTTTTTTTTTTTTTTTTTTTTTTTT
>NW_007781679.1:0-387 GCF_000696425.1 Galeopterus variegatus
TTTTTTTAATTAACAAATAATGTTTACAAAATGCTGCTGTGAGGATTATGAGCACATTTGCTGTGTCATGTGAACTGCTCATGAGAATGTCTACGCAGCACCTCCTTTTCATTCCAGGAAACTACCTGATTCTCCCCTTCAGCTTTCTCCATGTCCTTTCAACATTCAACCATTTGGAAATACCACTTTAATTTGGGCATAGGTTTATTCAGAACTCTTATGTTCGATAAAGTTGTTAGCATCTCTGCTACCGAGGCAACAATATATGGTTGTGTCGCTGCTCATCTTTTTATTTTTAGCAAAGTGAAATCGTAAAATCTTTTAATGAACTTATAACAATAAAAACTAAACTTAAATATATTCCTTTATCTCAAAGAAAAGAAAAAT
>NW_007781679.1:2404-2995 GCF_000696425.1 Galeopterus variegatus
CTCTCTTGAGCCGGCCTGCGCTCTGTACTGAACTTTAAGTGTGTTTATATCTTACTTTTGTGTTAGACTTGGTGTGGGCCTTGCTCAGTCTCTGGAGCCAGGCCGCACTCTCTCTGAGGAACGTGTGTTTCTTATCTGTTACTTTAAACCTGTTCTCACTGTTTGCTGTGACTCTGCTCTTGAATTCTTCCCTGTGGCAGAGTCAAGAACTTGGTAAGAGGACAGGGTGAGTTGAAGGCCGCTATCGGACCCCCAGACCCTTCTGCTGGCATCACATTGATCTTTTCCTTGCTCAGAAGGTCCTTCTCCTGAGTCACCCTTATTTCCTCCTTATATGAGTATTTGTGTTGTTTTATTTGCTTCATATATCATATTTAGACATTGCTGGAATTGGTTATTTCGTGTGACGGGGGATAAAGAAAAGACCTGGCTTGATATTTTCCGTATTCCATTTATTGAGTAATCCATCCCTTTCTTTATTTTTGTAATGTCACCCTTATAGTATTTCAAGCCATTATATGTAATAGGGCGTTTTCTTTTTCGGGGCTATTCTCTTTTATCGATCCATACTTGTGCCAATATCACTGTTTA
>NW_007781680.1:0-671 GCF_000696425.1 Galeopterus variegatus
TCCACAGCTGCATGAAGAACAGGCCACTAGGCAGGAGGGTGAAAAGCTCTGGTCTCACCCCCTGCCTGTCCACTGGCGAAGCCTGGCTCTTCAGGCACAGCAGTGAAGAGCAGGAGCCGAGTGGCCGGCTCCCAGAGCCCTTGTGCGGCCTTGTCAGCACCCACTGGAGCACTCCGCAGGAAGACAGTCACTGTGCCCCAGTGTCACTCCATGCATGTAACTGTCATCAGACCCAGGGGTTGGTAGTCTCTGTCCTCAGCCAGCTCGCTACCGGCTGCCCAGCTGCATCTGTCCCTGAGCCCTGTGTCTGCTGCCCCAAACAGGAGCCCATTGAAAGCAAGCACCCGGCACTCATCTCCTTCTGATCTTCTGGGTCCTCACCGAATGCCAGCTCGATTCGATTCTGACTGGTAGACAGTGCCCAGGTGCTCTTGTCCTCTCATTAGGCCGCGCTTCTTCCTGATTTAACTTCAGGGTGACGGAAGGTCTTTCTTCTTACCAGTCCTCAGCTACGATGCCCTAAGATTGCAAGACAAGCCACCCAACCCTTCACCACTCCATATTTGTGGGGAAGGGGGCAATGACACCCGCCCTTTAAGGGCTCTGCGGCCCCCTCCAACCTAGAGGAGACCTGCCCTATTACTTACTCTGTGCATCTGGGTAAAATCTGG
>NW_007781680.1:2651-2995 GCF_000696425.1 Galeopterus variegatus
TTTGACATCATTTTAGAAAGTGGAAGTTAGACTTTTATTTAGGTGCAGCTTTGGCTCTAACGAGCCGCAGGACTAGGACAAGTCTCTGCACCTCTCCATCCATGGTATTTTCATATATGTGAACACAGCTTTAGCCCACGTCCTGCATCACTCAGTTGTCATATGTCTGCACACAAGGAGTCATCACCACTTCTCCCCAGAGTATTTGGCACTCGAGATGCTTCATCTTTATGACTCCTGTGCAGCAATTGCTCATGTGCTGTCTGTCCAGGGCTGCAGCATCCGCCCAGCATAACACGTCCTTCCCGCATGGATCGCACCCACTCCACAGTAGACAGATAAGT
>NW_007781681.1:0-815 GCF_000696425.1 Galeopterus variegatus
GTCATTAGACTAATTAGATGGACACATAACTCTGTGTGTGTGTGTGTGTGTGTGTGTGTGTGTGTGTGTGTGTGTGCTGAAAGAATTCGATCTGGAGAGCCATTCTCATACTTAGGAGTACTTGCCGAAAGGAAGTGTCTAACAAAGAAAATAGTCTGGCAGTGTATTTTAGGGAATCACCAGATAACCATTTATTTGAGAATAACATTTGAAAGTCAGACCAGATGATTTAAAGCATTCTTTCCAGATCCAATATAAATTATGGTTCAAATGTTCATAAAGTTTCAATTGTTTTATTCTGCCTGACTCACACATCAGCCTGCTGTAATGTTGCCTCTTAATCTGCCCTTTATTTTACAATAATGTCTCACAGTTATTGGTACTTAGCATATGGCAGTCCTAATACTATGACCTTAATATACATTATGTCACTTTATCCTCACAGCACTCCTGTTATACGGATAGTACTATCACTGAATGCCTGCCATGTAACTAGCACTGTCTATACTCTGGGGATACAACAGTGAAATAAGGCAGAAGTCCATGCCCTGATGAAGCTTACATCACGGTAGGAAAAGACAGACAATAATGGAGTAATTAAATCAGGAAAGGGGATCAATTTTGGGAGAAGGTTTTACTTAGATGATAGCATTTAAATTCCAAGATATGTAAGTATTATCTTCTCCCATTTGCATTTTTTAAAACTGACATTTAATGAGATCAAGTAATTTGTCTACATCATGCAGCTAAGATTTGAAGCCAAGTCTTTGTGAATTCTAAGAGTGGAGCTCTAAACTAGCCCCAAACAGGGAAAT
>NW_007781681.1:2495-2995 GCF_000696425.1 Galeopterus variegatus
AGGTTCTCTTATCTGCTGTATTGTGATTTCACTCAGAAATGTTAAAGCATATACTTTTTAAGTATTAATTTAAGTCTAGGATACAACTGTTTAACAGGACAAGGCCCAAGACCAAGAACAGAGACTCATGCATATTACCATGGACTTCACCCTAGACTGACATTTTTATATAGATTTTATATCAATCTCTGGGTGTTATACTACTAACCCCAGTAGCATAAGTCACCCAAGTGAGCCAAGATTTTACCTACCTCCAAATCAATTCAATTCAATTTAGTTCAGGTTATTTTAGTAACTCTTTATGTAGCATGTGCTATGAGAGATTTGGAAATAAACAAGATGTACTCCCTGTTCCCATTTCTCTGTCTTGTCCATAAGGATGAAATATAAAGTTTTATCTAATGGCTAGTTCAATTCCATGATGAGTGAGATGGAATTGTATGGCAAAGGACAAAATTTGGAAAAAAGAAATGGTTGCTGGGGAAGGGTCAGGTTAGATG
>NW_007781682.1:0-569 GCF_000696425.1 Galeopterus variegatus
GGTTCTGATTGGGCAGTTTCCCACTGCACCCTCCCCTACCCTGAATGACAGGCGGGGCTGACGTCACGTGGCTAGGCCGGGCGGAGATGCGCGTTCTGGGCCTCAGCCCTTCCTCGCCGGCTTCCTCCCCAGGACTGGGTCCAACCTGGCGGGGAGTTTCACGTCTGAGCAGAACTGGCCCCGCGCCCGGGGGAACACCCTCCTCTCCTTGCAGCTTGGCGGCGCCTCCTGCATCTTCCTCAAGGATGCGGGGACGCTTGTATGCGCGGGAAATAGGACTCAGTTTCCCCACCGAGAGACCCTTTGTCCCGGGCAGAAGGGGACAGGGCGGGGCAATAGGGATGGGGTCCTGCAGAGTCAAGGGTGGCCGGGGGCGTTGGGGACCAGGGGCACGGCTGCAGGCCCTGCCTTTGCCTCTGACCCGTCAACACCTACAACCCAGATTGATATTATTGTGGCTGGATTTTCAGGGAATCCTTGTATTTCCTTGTAGTTTTGTATCGGTATTTGTTGATTTTTTTTTTTTTTTTAAAGATGACCGGTAAGGGGATCTTAACCCTTGACTTGGT
>NW_007781682.1:2458-2995 GCF_000696425.1 Galeopterus variegatus
AGAAGCCGGAGTGACCCACCTGCTTGGTGCAATCCAGAATGGCAGGATTTCACACCAGACCACTCAGTGTTCTGAGCTTCAGCTGCCCCTCTGGCCCTGTCCCCACTGGATGTTCCCATAAGATTTCGGATGGGATGACAGTGCTTGGGGACAGCCTGCTGCGAGGTGAAGGACTTATAGTTCTAAAAACTGGTCATGGGAATTAGGCCTGGGTTTGAGCCCCAGCTCTGCCCACCTGCAAGCCGTGTGACTGCGGACAATGGACTGGGCCTCTATGAAGTAGAAATGGCAGGAGTGCTGTGGTCGTCAGGGCAGTCAGCTCTGGCTGCCTCTACAAACACCCCCGTCTCCATGTCTGGACACAGTAAAGGTCTATTTGTCCCGCAAAGTCCAATGAGGTTCTGGTTCCCCTCCTCCATTTTGTAGCTACCCTCCTGGACCATGTGGCCACCAGAGATCATAGAGAGGGCAGAGAGATGAGGACACATTGACTCTGAACTGACTCACCCCAGAACTGGCAGACACCCCTTCCGCTCA
>NW_007781683.1:0-566 GCF_000696425.1 Galeopterus variegatus
AGTTTCAGATCTTATGTTTAAGCCCTTAATCCATTTTTAGTTGATTTTGATATATGACAAGTGGTAAAGGTCTAGTTTCATTCTTCTACATATGGATGTACAATTTTCCCATCATCACTTATTAAAGAGGCAGTCCTGTCCCCAAAGTATGCTCCTGTTGCCCTTGTTAAAGATTAGTTGGCTTTGAGTACGTTGGTTGGTTTCTGGGTTCTCTATACTGTTCCATTGGTCTGAGTGTCTGTTTTTATCCCGGTACCATGCTGTTTTGGTAACTAATGCTGTGATGTCAGGTAGTGTTATTCCTCTGGCTTTATTGTTTTTTATCAGGATTGCTTTGGTATTCAGGGTCTTTTGTTGTTGCATAAGAACGTTAGGGTTTGCTGGCTTTATTGTTTTTTCTCAGGATTGCTTTGGTATTCAGGGTCTTTTGTTGTTGTATAAGAACGTTAGGTTTTTTGTTTTTTTTTTCCCATTTCTGTGATGAATGTCACTGGTATTTTGATGAGGATTGCATTGAATCTGTAGATCGCTTGGGTGGTATGGACATTTCCAGAATGTTAATTCTT
>NW_007781683.1:2561-2995 GCF_000696425.1 Galeopterus variegatus
GTATATGTCTTTATTTTCATTAGTTTCAAGAAAATTTTTGATTTCCTGTTTAATTTCTTCTAGGATCCATAGGTCATTCAGGAGAATGTTGTTTAATTTCCATGTATATGTACAGTTTCCACAGTTATTCTTGTTACTGATTCCTAGTTTTGATCTGTTGTGGCTGGAAAAGGAACTTGAAACGATTAAATTTTTAAAAATTTGTTGAGGCTAAAAAAATACATGGAATAATTCAAATATTTTTGAATTTGTTGACACTTGTTCTGTGACCTAACATGTGTTCTATCCTGGAGAATATTCCATGTGCTGATGCAAAGAATATATGTTCCATCATTGTTGGATGAAATGATCTGTAGATATCTGCCAGGTCCAGTTCGTCTAAAGTATAGGTTAAATCCTGTGTTTCTCTGCTGATTTGTGGCCTAGATGATCTA
>NW_007781684.1:0-594 GCF_000696425.1 Galeopterus variegatus
AATTTATCAATATACAATGTAGTTGATTTTCATGTCCCTTTACCAATTCTTCCTTTTCCTCTTTCCCTCTCCCCCCAGACTATTGGCATTTGAATTCTGCTTTGCTGCTAGCTACAGGTCTGACTTTGAGAAAACTGCTTAATTCCTCTGTGTCTCAATTTTCTCACCTGTAAAATGAGAATTTAAGTTCTCTGTGCCTCAATTTCTCCATCTGTAAGATGTAAACGTAATGATACCTACCTCATAAGATTGTTATTATGATTTAATGACTTAGTACTTGCAAAGCTCTTAGAACAGTGCCTGTCATGCAATGAATTTCTTATAAACATTTGTTAACTAATTAACTAAATAAAAACATGTAAGTCAATTAACAGTGAAGGAAGCATGGATAAGTGTGCAGGCAGGTTGTTACGAAGGAGGAGCATAGTCTTTGGAGACAGACCGGTTGAATTTTGACTCTACTACTTGCTCGCTGTGGAGGTTTGTACCAGTCAGTTTTCCCATCTGAAGAATAAAACTTAATACTCGCTTCACAGAATTGTCATGAGGTGTGGGACTAACCTGGCCCAGTGCGTGGAACGTGGTAGGAGACCA
>NW_007781684.1:2490-2995 GCF_000696425.1 Galeopterus variegatus
ACAAGATTTGGAAACTTATAGGATCTGAGGGCTGAGGCAGAGAGAAGAATTAAAATAGATTTCAAGGTGTCAATTAAGGTAACTGGGTAGATGGTGTGATGGTTAATCCTAGGTGTCAACTTGATTAGATTCGGGAATACTGAGAAACCTGGTAAAGCTATCTTTTTAGGTATGTCCATGAGGGTGCTTCCAGAAGAGATTAGCATGATAACCTGAGTGGGCTGGGTGGGAACTATCTGCCCTCATATGGACAGGAACCATCCAATCTGTTGGGGGCCCAGAGAGAACAAAAATGGAGAAAAAAGGTGAATCTCTCTATCCACTGGAGCTGGGAGATACTCTGCTCTCCTGTTCATGGACATCAGAACTTGTGACTCTTCAACCTTTGGGTCCCAGAACTTAAACCAATGGCACCATCAGCTTCTCTGGTTCTGAAGTCTTCATATGTGCACTGAGCCACACTACCAGCATCCAGTTTGCAGACTGCCTGTCTTGGGACTCCTCT
>NW_007781685.1:0-645 GCF_000696425.1 Galeopterus variegatus
ACAGATAATCACAACTCATCTGAATTCTCCAGGGAGTAAATGGCAGAGAAATCCAAACCCACATCTCGCTCCAACTCCCCCACTACTTCCTGCAGCTTTGTTCAGCCATTTAACGAGGGGGCTACACGCATATAAATGCTCACACTCTGGAATGTTATCTTCAAACCAGTCTCGCCACTTTTTTTTTCCCTCTTTTAAGCATCTCTAAAAAAAAATTTATTTCAAATATTCATGAGATACAAAGCTGATTGTCCTCCCTCCTGCCCATGATGTAGGGGCCAGATTCATATTGGGGACATACCCATTACCAGAAATTACTTTTGTACCCTTTGTCCCCTTCTAATTATCCCCCAGCCTCCCTCCCCCTCCCCCTCTCCCCTAGACTTCAATTTGTAGCCCTAGGAATGTTCCCTCTCTCTGTTGGATCACGGCACCACTGTGGTCTTTCTTTCCTGCCTTCCTTTCTCTCTTAGCTCCCACATGTGAGTGAGCACATGTGGTATTTATCCCTCTGTGATTTGCTTGTTTCACTCAACATAAGTTTCTCCAGGTTCATCCACGCTGCTGCAAATGGAAGTATTTCATTCTTTTTATGGCAGAGCAGTATTCCATTGTGTATATATACCACAGTTTCCTTATCCAATC
>NW_007781685.1:2282-2995 GCF_000696425.1 Galeopterus variegatus
AATAACGTTAGCTGGTTACATCAATGCCCGTGTGGGAAAAGTCAGTGATTTTTCACACCAAAAGTCACAAGAAATCAAACCCCAAATAATCCAGGGATCTACCCAAAGAGCAACACATTTGGCAAGGAAATTCAGCAGGGAAACCAGAATGAAGGCACATCACACGATAACCACGCTCATTCCTTTGTGATTCCTGCCCTATCTACAGCATATCCTAGCCACAGGAGACAGAGAAAGTGAAATAAAACAGAACACAAACACCGTGTCCTCTCTTAAGTAGCCTAGTTCATAAAAACAGAGAAACACAGTGAAAACGGAGCACACTGCAACTGCACGGCGCAGCCCGCACACGACCCGCCATGGGGAGCTCCTGCACCTGCTGGTGGCTTCAAGTGCTGTCTGAGCCCCTTCCAGACACTGCACAGGGCCCAGGGGTGAGAGGGTGGGCTGGGAAGAGACCAGCATGAAGATGCATGTCTCCACAACAGCAGAATGGTGTATTTCCTCAAACACCTTTTCTGTATGTTTGCAGCAAACTGAGAGCCCAGAAGGTAAGCATCCCATTAGAAGAAAACACCGGCCTTGAATTCTGGCCAGAGAGGAATTCCAGTCCATTTGGGGAGGGAAGGGAAAGAGCCCTGGGTCTGTCCAGTGTCAACTTGAGAAGGGAAACTGAGGCACAGCTTGAACAATAAAGAGTTTATTTGAGCCAA
>NW_007781686.1:0-228 GCF_000696425.1 Galeopterus variegatus
ACCTATCTCAGGGAGTTGTTGTGAAGATCAATTAAAAAAATGATGTACATGAAGACAATGAGTGGAACGTAGCGGATACTGAATGAATGGTAGCTACTACATCAACCCATTTCCTCCTACTACTTATTTTTCTTAATGATTTCCACTTTACAATAAATACACAAATAAAAAAAACCATAAGCATTGCTAATTAGCCTTCAGGTGTCTAATACTACATTTTTAAAAGAG
>NW_007781686.1:2442-2995 GCF_000696425.1 Galeopterus variegatus
ACTGTGATTTGGGGGTACATTTATACAGTATGCAATGATCATATCAGGGTATTTAGCCTGTCACCTCAAACAAAAATTGCAAGATATTTAAATGAAAAACCAGATGCTATTAGAAGATAAATTCAGTCCAGTTAGAATACTAAAGATGAAATTAAGTCAGCCTCAGTATTTGCATGGTGAATTTTTCTTCTGAGCAAAAAGTCCAGAATTGTCAGAGCAAACATACCTAAAAGAAGAAATGTGCCACAAATGCACTTTTAATCATATTCAGGAATCCAGAAATGTGAAAAAAAAAGAAAGAAAGAAAGAAAGAAACCGAGTTCAGTAATGCCTATCCTATGGGTCTCCGGTTGGAAAAATCATCTTCTTATTTATTGGACAGAATGTTATCGAAGCTTTAGAATTTATATGCAATAATATTACAAAGGATTTTATGTTTTACATTCGAGATGCATATAAATTATTATTCAAGAGGACAAGCAAATTTAAACAATAAGTCAATAAAATACTTTCCTTAAAATTCAAATTTGTCTCTTGTTGCTGTTGTAGTCCA
>NW_007781687.1:0-774 GCF_000696425.1 Galeopterus variegatus
AGAAGAAGAAGAAGAAGAAGAAGAAGAAGAAGAAGAAGAAGAAGAGGAGGAGGAGGAGGAGATGGAGGAGGAGGAGGAGGAAGGAAGAAGAAGGAAGAAGAAAGAGAGAGAGAGATACCCCAAAAAGAAAGAAAGGAGAGAAGAAAGGAAGGAAGGAAAGAAAGAAAAAGAAAGAACGAAAGGAAGGAAGAAAAGGCAGGAACAGAAGGAAGGGAGGGAAGG
Source organism: Galeopterus variegatus (assembly GCF_000696425.1). Classification (NCBI taxonomy): domain Eukaryota; kingdom Metazoa; phylum Chordata; class Mammalia; order Dermoptera; family Cynocephalidae; genus Galeopterus; species Galeopterus variegatus. The sequence continues at coordinate 223 of NW_007781687.1, forward strand.
CAGGAAGGGAATGAAGGCAGGAAGAGAGGGAAGGCAGGAAGGGAGGGAAGGCAGGAAAGGAGGGAAGGAAGGCAGCAAGTGAGCGAAGGCAGGGAGGGAGGGAAGGCAAGAAGGGAGGGAAGTCAGAAAGGCAGGAAAAAGCAGGAAGGGAGGGAAGGAAGGCAAGGAAAGGAGGGAAGACAGGAAGGGAAGGAAGGCAGGAAGGGAGGGAAGGCAGGTAGGAAGGGAGGGAAGGCAGGAAGAAAGGGAGGGAAGGCAGGAAGAGAGGGAAGGCAGGCAGGAAGGGAGGGAAGGCAGGCAGGAAGAGAGGGAAGGCAGGCAGGAAGGGAGGGAACGAAAGAAGGGAGCGAAAGCAAGGAAGGGAGGGAAGGCAGGAAGAAAAGAGCCCACCTATGGCCCCCTGGCCTGGACTGACCTGCCTCTAAGGAACCCCCTGTTCTGGCCTTCCCTGGACTTCCTGTAAGGGCTCCCCTGTCCTGGAGACCACAGGTACCCCAAGAAAGAAAGAAAGAAGAAAGAAAAGGAAGGAAGGAAAAAAGAAAGAAGGAAGGA
>NW_007781687.1:2543-2995 GCF_000696425.1 Galeopterus variegatus
CCAAGGACCACCTGACCTGTCCTGGGCTGTCCCAAGGTGCCTGCTGGCCTGTCCTGGTATGACACTATGGGCCACCTCTGTCCTGACCTCATCTGCCACTATGGGCTCCCATGCCTGGGCTTCCCTTCCACTAAGGGCACCCATCGCCTGGCCTGCCCCTGTGCCCTCACTTGCCATTAAGGGCTGCCCTAGGCAGACATGCTGCCAAGGGCCTCCTACCACTAAGGGCCAGTCTGGCTTTTCCTGCCCGAAAACCCACTAATTGTCCTGCCATAGGGCCACCGTGCTGCTAAGTGTCTGCCCATGAGAGGCCTGTTCCTAGGCTCCCTTCGCCTCTCTCAGTGGTAAGAGCCTCCTGGCCTTCCTCTAAGAGATCACATTGCCTGGCTTACCCGGACACGAAGGGACTTCTTTGAATGGCCTGGCCCACAGCTCCCTTGGCCTGCTTAGTG
>NW_007781688.1:0-2995 GCF_000696425.1 Galeopterus variegatus
GTCGAACTTTCAGAAGGAGAGAATAGAACTGTGGTTACTAGAGGTGAGAAAGGGGAAGGGGAAGAGGAGTTAAGGAGGAATTGGAAAATGGACACAAAGAATAATGACATTTGATAATGATGAATATGTTAATAATCCTGATTAATCATCACATATTGCATACAAATATTGATAGTTCTTTATCCAACAAATATGTATAATCAATTATGTTTCAATAAAAAAAAGAAAAGATAAAAGAAGGTATTGGAAAGAGGAAATAAAAAGAAAGAGCACAAAGCAGGACAAAGAAATTCTTTACTTGGAATAGGGGAAGGATTTGGGGGAATTTCCCAGGTAAGGTCATGGTTTGCACGGATGCATCCATGCCCCTAACTCAACTCTTTCTTATACCAGCTCATAGATGAACTTAGGTATCCAATCTGGAAATAACTGTTAAAATATTGAGTAGGTCATGAAAGCATCAAAAATGTATCACAGTACTGGTTAATGACTACAACAAAGATTTATTGATCCCAGCTTCTAACATAAAGTAACACTGAATTAATTGGCAGAGGGAAATAAAAGTTTCTTTAAAAAAACTTAAATTATAAATTTTTCCTTCATTGAGGGAAAAATATATTAGCTATATTGAGTCACTTCAAAGCAGTCGTTTTCAAACATTTTTAGCACCTTTTTTGCTTAGAATATTGTACAATATTCAACATGTGAAAGAGATCAGCATGACGCTGCCCTTGCTGAAGCAGGACCAGAGGCCAGAGGCCGTGCCCACATGCTGGGGGCCAAGGCACCACGCGCATGTGCACACACCACCTCACAGGTCAGGTATGTTCAAAACCATTGATAGAAGCAAAAATCCTAATTAAGATATTAGCAAATAAACTATAAAAAATGAAAGGTATTTCTATTTGTTACCATAGAGTATTTTCTAGGACATATTGTAAAAAGGGAAAGAAGCAAAGTGTAGAGGATACATGTTATCCTCTAGTGATACCTGGGAAAGTGATATGAGTACCTGATTATGCAAATTTTCTTTTTTAAGAAGCATTAGAAAAATAAAATGAAAATATTTTAAATGTTTACTATGGCAGAAAGAGGGAGTAAGATGGAAAGGACAGAAATAAAAATTAAACTTCTTTGGGCCGGCCTGGTGGCGCACTGGATAGGTGCGCCGCTTGGGAAGCGCAGCAGCGCTCCCGCCCGAGGGTTCGGATCCCACATACAGACCGGTTCCCGCTCACTTGCTGAGCGAGGCGTGGGAGCAACACTGAGGGTTGCAATCCCGTTGCCGGTCCCCGGTCCAGTACGGGGGCAACACTGAGGGTTGCGATCCATTGCCGGACACGGAAAAAGATAAAAGACAAAAAAAAAAAAGAAATTAAACTTCTTTGAATATACCTTGTTTTATAGATTTGCTTTTGGAGCCATGTAAATACTTTTATATAATTTGAATAAACAAATAAATAAAATGCTTCCTAAAAATACAAGGCAACTGTTAATGCATTTACTGGTGTAAATGAGAGGAACGATTTGCACATTTAGTGGTGTAAATGAGAGGAACTATTTGCACTGAGAGGAACTATTCCCAGTTACTTTAAAACAAATTGTTTGACTACATCACTAGTCGGACACCTCCTAAGGACAGAAAGAACTGCAAAACAATGTTCGAGGTTTCTTCTTTGTCTTCTTCATTATCCTATTATGTGTGGTAATGGGTGTTGTTTGTACATTGGGAGATTAAACAAGTTGTTATGTTGGTATTATTGAGAATAAGATTTCCCAACATGACTGTACGATGTATCTTAAAAAAAAAAAAAAAAAGCATTCCCTAGTGGTTAAAGTGAAAATATGATGAAAAGAACTAGAAATAATAACACCACCACTAAAAGCAATAATCAACCCTATTAGCCAAGCTGTGATCTTTAATTACCATTTCCCATTAAAAGGAATGAGGACTCCTTTGGAAAATGATTGCAAATCTGGACAGGAATTGTACAAAATGAACTTGAGATATATTATTACACGAAAAACAAGGATGTGATCAGGACTTCTGTAATGACTTTGTGAGGACTTCTGCAGATTCTCTCCCCAGTGAAACAATTATTCATTTGTGAAAATTACAAAATGCAGTCATTTTAAGTATCTGGAAATTGACCTAAGGGCACACAGCAAATTAAGAAACATTTATTCAATGAAATCTACTGAACCTTGGAAAGAGCAGTTGAGTGTCTGTGGCATCTGAGTCAGGACCCACTCCCATCAGCCACCCCACCCACAGCTGTTACTTAAGCTCTCTCCAGGTAGATGCGGCCAAGAGGGTGAGAGCTCCTTTTACCCCCAGCACCCAGTCACAAGTCTCTGGTTTCACCCCAAGAGGGAAAGGCTGCTGGCCCTCTCTGTTCTGGGAGATGCAGCCAGCAAGACTGGGGTTCACTTCCTTCACCCAGTTCCTACTCATCTGGTGGAGGATCTATCCAATGCTTTGCAGGCCAAAAACACAAAGGCCCTGACTACTGTCCCTTCCCAGTTTCTGCTCTTATGACATAGGTTCTGCTCAGGAAGGGGAAGTTGAGAATACTTCAGGCTATTCTCCCCACTCCGAACTCCCACTCATAAGGTGAAGGTGCCACTATGGAAGAAGTAGGTCACCATCTTCATGCACAGTTCTGACACAGTACAACACCAGAGGTTCTTCCCAACAGGAGGGGCAAGATGTGAGCACTGGCAGCTCTATAGATCTGCCAAGGGATGACATTATTGGGAACACAATCTGAAAAAACTCATGTCTGAAGGCATCGTTGAAAACAATAAAGATCTTAACAGTGAGCAATTTTAAAAAGGCTAATAATTCAATGGAACTTGTTGCAACCAACAGAAGAGCTGACCAGCCAGAACTTTAACAGAGAGAACCAGAGAAAGGGAAGGATAAAAAAATTTAAAAGCCCTGTTAAGATCACATTCAGCGATGTGGTTCTACAGGCTATGCACATGTGCTAGG
>NW_007781689.1:0-1598 GCF_000696425.1 Galeopterus variegatus
ATCTCTAAACTGTGATGGAAAAATCTTCACCCCAAATTCCAAATATTTTGAGTGAATATCATGATGCCCATAAAACTAACTTCACTGGCATACATCAGAAACTACTTTATGGTACTTTAATTTAAAATAGGTTAGCAATATTCACTATTAGTAGGTGGTATGGTCCTACCTGCTTAAAAGCAGCCAATGTTGAAATGTCCATTTGAAGTTGTTAAAAAAAATTAAAAGACATTATTTAGAAGTTACAACTTAGCAACCAAAGCTGTGGCTTTGAAGTAAGTATATACTTTAAAGAGAATTTATGATCAGTTGAGTTTTCAGAACTCATATCCAAATTGGAAATCTAAACAAGTCAGAAGTTCTAAAATGCAGTGTTTCAAAATTGCATGCATGTATAGCTGTGATATTGTCTTAGCAACAAATTTTCTTTTAAAAGAAAAATGTCTTATATTATCAATCCTGAAGTAAGAGGTCATGTATACTTGGGAAACAAGGTGTTCATGCAATCTATAAAACACCATCTAAACTCCAAGTGAACTTCAAACATCCCAAATGAAATACATGCTGGATAAAGGATATTATGGTTGTTGCAAAACTTTAAAATATGAAAAGTTCCCATTACTGCTGGTATTTTACTTCTGAGAATTTTCTAGCCAAGGTTCTATTTGAACTGAGGTCAAAAATCAGTTACTGTGTGGGCTTTTCTTAAGGGATAAATTTAATGAAAGGGCCTAGTTATTGCAACATATACTGCCTTCATTTCAAACGATTTTCTTAAAGCGTGATGATTAAAGCCTAGGGAGAAAGAAATTTGTACTTTTCAAAGGCTCTAAGAAGTACCCCACAGGAAAAAAAGAGTTCTGAAGCCACATAAAATGAATAAATACTCCTTTTAGCTTAAAAAACATAAAAAATCATTAGTTACTTTTGGTTCTTTTTCTTAAAAATGTTTATAGAGTTTTAAAAGGCCAGTGTATATGGTAGAAAATACTCCTGTTTATTTCCAAAGAAAAGTGAACTGCTTTATTTTGCCTTTTTTTTTTTTTTTTACATAGAGTAAGAAAAATTTCAAATCCCCAAAAGTATTTTTAAAAGCCTAAGTCATTACACTATAGTAAATTTCATTTGATGGGTGTCTTAAGTTGGATTCCCTGTAGACAGAGCCTGAAAGAAGGTTTTGGGTACAAAGAATTTATATGGAAGGATCTCAACAAGCAGAGTAGGAGCAGAAAGCAGTAGGGAAGAGAAGGCAGCCAATAGAGTGAGTTAACAAGCAAGTCACTACAGACAACTGGAACCTAATCTCACTGGGGTACTCTAGTTGCAAATATAAAACATAGACCTTATTGTTATCCCACCTGAGAGGCAAGGGAGCTGGGGTATTTATCCACTAATTCCTACCAGTCTTTGATTGACAGATGCATCTGGTTTATAAGCAAAAGCTTCTCTTTCAGCCACTTCCAGCTCATCCCATACTTGGGTCTACTGGACACCAACAAGAACACCCCTAGGTAGAGAGCATCAGATGTTCACTCTGAAAGTCACTGGTCTGAGTTCATGGAAATAATGAGAACCCATAAAATATTGCAGGGACAGTG
>NW_007781689.1:2093-2995 GCF_000696425.1 Galeopterus variegatus
AAAGTCACTGGTCTGAGTTCATGGAAATAATGAGAACCCATAAAATATTGCAGGGACAGTGGCTACCTCTGCCACAATGAAAACCTGACTATGAAATCCAACTACAAAGTGAGCAAATATTTCCCCAAAGGATAAATGTCAATAATAAAATACATATCAGAAATTATTCAGACCCTCTAGTAATGAGAGAAATGCAAATTAAAACATAAGATGAAGCCAATTTCTGGGGTATTTAGTTACCATATTTTTGTAAAAAGTCAAATTGTGATAAGCTTAACATAGGCAGAGTACTGATGGTATTAAAAATATTAGATTCATTTTAAAAAGCCATTTGACATTGTGTTTGAAGAGGTAAAGCAATTTTCACGCACCTTGACCTAACAATTAAATTTCTAGGAAATAAACATAAAGAAAATGAACCAAAACATGAGGAGAATGATAATACCCTATGTTTCCACAAAATAGGGAAATGGTCAAGTAAATTGCAGTAAATACAATCACTGGGTATTTATATAACCAATAAGATTATGATTATGAAGATGAGTATTAGCATGAAAATAAATGCTTATACCATAAAAATAAGTAGAAAAAAAAATGACACACAATAGTACATATGCATTCTAGTTGCAACTTATTTTTTTAATAAGTTAATACACCCAAAAGGCCAACAGTGATTAAAATTTACTACCAGTGTCAACTACAATGTTTTATTTGTAAATAACATAAAATCCTGTTCCCACTGGCTTAAACAATGACATTTATTGCCTTGTGTAACCAGAAGGCCCAGCAGCTGGGCTTCAGGCTGGATCCATCCAGCAGCTCAGCAAAGTCACTAAGGGTCCAGTTGTTTTCTCTCTCTTCGTCCTTATTTCTGTAATATCTGTTTCATGCTCCAGCAGGCT
>NW_007781690.1:0-741 GCF_000696425.1 Galeopterus variegatus
GAAGGACGGCAGATGGCAAGGTTACTCCTGCAAAGCAAAAGCAAACTCAGTAATGTGGCCAGGTCTCAGAGAAACTCTAGATCAGCCCTACAACCAGGCCCCACCAAGACTAGGACAGAGTTAAGAATTAGAATGTCTTGCAGTATTCAAGGCAGCTCTGACAGTTACCTTGTAGCAAGAGCAGTTAACCCCTTCAGTGGCAGAAGCACATTATGTCAATTCCTGGGCACCATTATTTGACACAGCAACTAACTATCTGGGGATTTTTTATATTCTTCTCTCACAACTAAACTGAAAAATCCTTTCACATTGCCTTTTGCTCACTCTTTTGACAGGAATGATGCAATTGTCTATTAATCATTTCAATCCTGTTGGAAAGAATTTTCACTCCATAGCACCTTACAGTCCACTGGTAAATTGGTACATCATACCAGCCACCCACCAGGTCCCATCATCTGTCAGTGTGGTGATGCCACATGATACCATCCTGGTGACCCTGGCATGTATGCAGAAGCCACATTGTAAAAGGAGTTGTGGACCTTAAGAAGCTTAAAAAAAAAAAAAAAAAGGCAAATTAAACCAAAGTAAGTAGAAAGAATGAAATAATAAAGATGAAAACAGAAATCAGTGAAGTAAAAAAGAGAGCAGAGAAAAGTATTTGAATCAAAATCTAGTCTTTGAGGGGCCGGCCCGGTGGCACACTGCTACAGTGCGCCACTTGGGAGCGCGGCGGCGCTCCCG
>NW_007781690.1:2567-2995 GCF_000696425.1 Galeopterus variegatus
GGGTTGCGATCCTGTTGCCGGTCCCGGTCCGGTACGGGCGTGACACTGAGGGTTGCGATTCATTGCCGGACACGAAAAAAGACAAAAAAAAAAGGTAGCTATTTTAAAAAGCCTACAGTTAACACAGTACTTAACAGTGAAAGACTAAAAGCTTTTACTCTAAGACTGGAAACAAGTCAAGGATGTTCTCTTTTATTGTTTGTATTCAACATCATCCTGAAGTTTCTAGCTGGTTAAATAAAGCAAGAAAAATAAATAAAATGCATCATGATGGGAAAGGAAGAAGCAGAACTATTGGTAAGCACAGATGACATGATTGTGTACAGAGAAAATCCAACGAAATCTACAAAAATACTATTTGAACTACGTGACTAGCAAAATCATGGGATACAAGATCAATACGCAAAAATCAATTGCATTTCTATACA
>NW_007781691.1:0-651 GCF_000696425.1 Galeopterus variegatus
CCTACGGATACTGAGGGACAGATGTGTAATGTTTTAGCTGTTAAATATTGGCTGCTTCATACGGACATTGACGGTGTTCTGGTTCATTCATGAATATTAAAAATAACTGGCTTATGGTAGTGAGTACAACAGATATCCCTCATTCCCCATTGTGGGAATTAGACATGGAAGGGAGGGTGGGAAGGACCAGAATCGGCCTGCTCAGGTGGAACTCATATGAAACAGGTCACAATCACAGCTACCAACACCCCGAGGTCAGTTCTCGATGCCATAAGAATGGCATGTCCATCCTCTCTGCAAAATGCACAGACACCCCCTGAAATGTGAGGTCCTTAAGTGCAGAGACTTTCTTAAGAGTGGGGCCATATTTCTGCATTGCCAGTGTTAGCGCAGTGCATAACGTGTGTTAGAGGCTCACTAAGTATTTTTAAAGGGAAGGAAACAATTTTCTTCTCTGCCTAACACCACCAGTGTGCAGGTGGGGAGCAAGAGACTGAGAAATGCATTTACTTCTCGAGAGGCTTCTCCATCCCAACCTCCCTGCAGTGTGCCAGGTGTGCTTGTCCCCAAGCCATGGATTGCCACTTCAGTCTGACAGTGCTTCTTTCGTGCCATGTGTCTTTTGCAAATTCTGCTCCTTTTGCTAGCTGG
>NW_007781691.1:2154-2994 GCF_000696425.1 Galeopterus variegatus
CAAGTTTGCATTTGTAACCAACTTTTATTGCCTGGGCTGATGTTCTCTCTCTCGAGTTTTCTGCCATATGCATTAGGACTGTTGAAAAATAAACTGAAACACACTAAATATTAAAGAGTTTATTGAGGAAACAGTGACTCATGAATCAAGCAGCTCCGGAAAGCAGGTGGCTTGGGGCTGTGCAGAAGTGGATGGCTTTTATAGGGTGAACGGGGAAGCAAGACAAAGAAAATCTTTGATTGGTTAAAATAAAGCAGTAGCCTTATTTGGATCGTTCTAGTGGAAAGTCCCTAGTTAGTGGTTATTTGGTGCTTTCCAACTGGTTAACCCTGAGTTTCATTTTACTGCTTACACGGAGCTGGGTTTCAGTTCTTAAGTAGGAACCCATGGAACCCTCCCATGTAATTATTTTAATAGGACTTTGTCATTTTGCCTTGAATTCTGGGAAAATCTCTTGATTCAGTCAAGCCCATGAATTTGCTCTTAAATTGTATCCATTTTGATATTCAACACATGTACTGAGTGTTATAATTTCTAAGCTCTCTAATAAGTTATCTTCTCATAATGATCTCCCTGGATGTTTCATGGGTGCAACTTCTCTTATTCTACTGAAAACCTGAGTTCTTATTTTCGAGGGTACACCTGTGTCCTCTGTTTGCTTTATTTTTGTATTTATTGTTGGGTTAAGTACCTCTTTCATGATTTGGGGTTTTCTCAGATTTTGGGAGATTTTTAGTTGCTGTTCATGTCTATATTTGACAATTCCTATTTGCATGCCCGTGGATGGAGATTGAGCTCAGGGGTTTGTCTCCAAGTTTTGTAGGAAGAACAGAACATCCC
>NW_007781692.1:0-1249 GCF_000696425.1 Galeopterus variegatus
TGCATGCTCATTTAGATTTTTTTGTGTGTGTCTGTATGATTATTTGTTCTATCAAGAAAGGCTTTCTACTTGTTTTAAAAATTATCACTACATATTTTAAGCATTTTACTGACCTGTTTTTGTTTATTCTATGAAATAATGATTTTTTCTGTGATCCCAGCCTTGTTGATAATATTTGGAACCTAATCCAAGTGTATACTAAATTTACCCCCTGCCTAGCAAAGTGCTGAGGTTTGGGGATATAGTGACAATGACAGGAGGCATTCAACTATCTATCATCATCATTTCCGGAAAAAACATTTCCCAGAACTCCTTTTCCTTCTATGGTTCCCTGTATGGCTTCCCCATTGGAAGACATCCCCTTACATTAGAAATTTGGAAAAGAAGATTGAATACTACCAATCTGCACTTGTAGACAAATATTGGGACAGAGGTGAGGACTGGAGAATCAACTGGTGATGTACTGCAGGCAGCAGGGAGAATCAACTGGTAAAGACTCGAGAATCAACAGGTGGTGGGCTATAGAGAGTTGGGGCCCACCCCTGGGCTTCCAAGACAGTTGTGAGGACCATATGGTTAGGCCCCCTGCACCTTCAATGGCAGATCTGCTCTGGGTTCTAGAGGATCACCAGAGAATCCCCAGTCTCTAGTGTCTTCTTTACTGACTAGCACTCCCCAGGATTTGAAAGATATCAGTTTCAACTCAAATACCCTCTCTTAAAACAAATCCTCCTTGGTTGTTGTTGTTGTTGTTTTGGGATTTTTTTTTTTTTTTTGTAAGCATCTGTCTAACTTCATAAGCAATTGACAAACTTCTGCAGAATGTCCCTATGTACAATTTTGCATTCCTACCAGCATGGTACAAGAACTCCAGATAATGTGCGTACTCATCAGCACTTGGTTTTAGCAGTAGTTCTTGTTTCAGCCATTCTAGTTGTTGTGTAGTTGTATGTCATCACAGTTTTAAGTTGCATTTCCTAATGGCTAATGGTATTGAACATCCTTTTTCTAGAAGAGGTTTTCTTTTGCCATAAGAATCATAAATTATTGTGTTACACTGATTTCTCAGGATTAATAATCTCTGGGATTTATTAAATTAGGAGAGGCATTGTCATGTCTGTACTGCTGGGGATGAGAAGAAGGAAAGAAAGTTAATATAAGAGGCTCCCTGATCCCTTCCACCAAAGCCCTTTCATGATCTCCAAAGTGTGGCTGCATATGAGAAACACTTTCAACAGATGAATGCACC
>NW_007781692.1:1985-2994 GCF_000696425.1 Galeopterus variegatus
TGGGACAGTCCAGCCTTACACATCTGCTTCCTTGGTGAGTTTATGTTCAAGCTTGTAACACTGTGGGAGGATAACTGTTACTCTGTTGACAGTAATAAGTTGCAATATCTTCAGGCTCCAGGCTGCTGATGGTGAGAGTGAAATCTGTCCCAGATCCACTGCCACTGAACCTCGAGGGGACCCCACTTTGCAAATTGGATACATAATAGATCAGGAGCTTAGGAGACTCCCCTGGTTTCTGTTGATACCAGTGTAAATTACTGCTAATGCCCTGACTGGCCTGGCAAGTGATGGTGACTCTGTCTCCCACAGATGCAGACAAGGAGGATGGAGATTGGGTCATCTGGATATCACATCTGGCAGCTGAAGTTGAAACATAAAATAAAGATATCTACATAATGAATCACATTATAAGAGGAATTCCTGTAGAGCAAGGGGGTACTTCCCACAGTGGCTAACTAAATTGTTAGTGTCCTCCCTCCTTACCTGACAGCCAGAGCAGCAAGAGCCCCAGGAGCTGAGCAGGTGGTCTCATGTCCATGCTGTGTCCTGACAAGGACTGAGTCCTGCACAGGGTGTGACCAGCCTATGAATAAGTCTTCAGGGCAATGGGCTGTGCTTTGGGAACATGAAAATCACAGGGGCTGGAGAAGGGCTGGGCACAGCTAGAGGACTGGCTCATCTCAGTTACTCAGAACATGCACCGTGTCCCCAGGTGTCCCAGGACAGACCAGGACAGCACAGATTTTCCTACATAGAATGTGTTTCTTTTTGGGGACAATTTTGTTAAAAAGGACATTTTTGGATCAATAATCAGAACATGAAATGGACTTGGGGACTAGATGAAGAAATGTTACTCTACAAAATTTACAGGAGAACACCCTTGTGTGTAGGAAAAACATAGTATATCTAAGAGTGTGGTGCTGTCAGATATTCAGCTTACTCTGAAATGGATCTTGTGGGGGAAAATTAAATACTTTGGGCTGTACCCATGACACTTCTGTGATTG
>NW_007781693.1:0-505 GCF_000696425.1 Galeopterus variegatus
CATTTTCATACAAACCAAAAAATAGACTGAAACAATGTTCTTTACATAGATGAAAATGTACATTGTGATAAATATACAACAAAAAGATATCCACAAAAAGGAAGAATAATTAGGAAAAATCAAGACCCAGTTTTGGTTCTTTTAAGAGTAATGATTCATAATTTTTAAAAAGACCATGTTTAAGGGTGTCAACCATGAAAGTACTGGCTGAACCTGAACCACAGCTGTAAAAAATAAGAGAGACAAAAATCAAACGAATATGTGAAAAATTGGCTTACAGGATTATATCAGATATATCACTAGAAATGACATAAATAATCTATTTCCCTATGCCTAAAGGTACAAAATTTAAATAATGAAAATAGTAGTAGTAATAGTGATAGCAGTGGTAGCAGTATAGTAGTAGTAATCCACTGTAACAGTAGAAAGAGTATTTCCCTCGTTCTTTGTCCATTTGTTTCTGTACTACCAGCACTGCCTGGAAAGTTCTCCCACAATTATTTAG
>NW_007781693.1:2585-2994 GCF_000696425.1 Galeopterus variegatus
TGGTGCTGACAACACCAAGTCAAGGGTTGTCACCACGCTCCTCCCAAAGAACACCCAAGGCCACTCCAGCCCCTTGCTTCTCCTTCCAATGAAATGAGAGTGTGAGCTAGTGAAATTTTCAACACTGCTCGACCCAGGAGGCTTCTTCATGGAGAAAGGAACCCTCTATTAGCCTCCAGTCTGAGTTCTATTCTTCTGCTCTGAATGCTCGGTTGTCAGGCAGGATCCTGGGGTGTGTGAGTATATGGCTATACTGCATAGCAAAAACCAAATAGATCAGGATTTGGGGGAGAATCTGTTTTATTATGATCCTCAATTTCTAATCAAATGGTTTAGATTTTGGATTTCCAATGCTTTGTGGAAATACAGATGCTACCTTCCAAAATCTGTTTTCATGTAAAGTGCTTTA
>NW_007781694.1:0-264 GCF_000696425.1 Galeopterus variegatus
AAAAAAAAAAATAAGCCCCCAGCATTTTGCAACAGAAACTCCTCAAGGAAGTGAAACCAGTGAAAGATCTTCCCTTTTGCTGCCTGCAGGAGGGCATGACGGAAAGATTGGTAGAGACAAAGATGTTATGGAGAGGAATGTTCTAGAGATAAGCCGTTAACATCATGTGAGCTGCAGGGGATGAGGAAAAGTTCCCATTTGGCCTCATTTTCATTGAATATTTGGTAGGAAGACTGGCAGTCAGACTAGGATAAGCCACCTTAC
>NW_007781694.1:2111-2994 GCF_000696425.1 Galeopterus variegatus
CTGCACCACCCTTGCTGGGAATGCGTCTCTGTTCTCTGAGTGCTGCATTGCCCCATGATGCCCCCAAGAGAGCTCTCAAGGACTTTGAGTTGACTGAAGAGTCTGCGACCTGCAGCTGAGAGCCAAGGCAGGACAGAAAGCACAGGCTTCAACTCAACAGAAGGGACAGAAGGGATTGAGGCTGACTTAAGGCCACCTCAGGATTGCTAAACACAGAGGGCTCTTCCTTCACGTGGACCACTTTCTCCTTCTCTACCTGGAAATGCCCCCTCAGGCCTCAATACCCAGTTCAACATCCTACTTGCCTGGGAGCCCTCTCCAAGCTCTCCCAGTCAGAGCTGGAGGTACCACAGCAGCTCTCTCCTCTTTTTGCACAGTTTACCTGCATGCTTTCTCTAGCCACGTTGTGCATCTATAGAGGAAAGAGGTCCTGTCCTATTTATTGTTATGTTCCCCAAACCTGGAATAACAATAGTGTTAAATACGATGACGATGTTAATGATAATGAAAGTTAACACTCATATAGTACTTACTATGTACCAGCCATTGCTTTAAGGGATCCACATATATTCACTCATTAATCCTTACAAAATCCTATGAGGCAGCTTCTATTATTCACTCATTTTACAAATGTCATAACTGAGCCCTGGAATGGTTAAATAGCCCTTTACAGGTTAAATAACACAGCCTCACAGCTTCTAAATGCTGGGACTACTGGTGGACAAACTCAGGATTTTGGCTCTGTGTTCTCCACAGCTAGAACACATAGTAGGGTGTCATCAAGCGATTTTCACGAACGAATGAATGGGCTGGGAAAGGAATCTGAAACAAATGCTACCAAACAATGGTTTAGGAGATTTTTTTTTTTTTTTTTTTTTTTTTC
>NW_007781695.1:0-700 GCF_000696425.1 Galeopterus variegatus
AAGTAGAAATTAACCTGTCTTTGGGGAGGTTTGGAGGCTCATCGGGGTCCTCACTGAACAGGGTAAGGAGATGCTAGCCTGCCTTGTATCTAAGCTCTGGTCTGTAATAGCCTGGCATCCTCCGGAGTGGGTGTGGGGTCTTGAAGGTAGGACCCTCACAGGACAGTGGAGAAGCACCATCATGTGAAACAGTTCTCAAGAAGAGGAGCGTGTAGACAGCACTTCACCACATCCCAGACAGAAGAGAAATCCCCCCCAGCTTTCTCAGCACCTGGCTGCCACCCCAATGATGCGGATACTATTCAACAACCCACACTGATGTTGAGAGAGGAGGAAAAAATGTAATTGTTAAAGTATAAATCCCTTTAAATGCTAAGATCAAAAGGAAAGTTTCCATCCAATGACATGTAATTAAACATGCAGACGTGCCCAACTTTGATTCATGAACGCTTATGCACATCTAAATTGTTGCCAGGGAGATCAGGGCCTGAGAAAATTAAAACCATTAAGCCTCAAAGGATACATGATTTTTGCAGCCTTCTAACGTGATTTCCTGTGGTGCAGAACTTTGTCATCTCATTCTCCCCTCCCGCCTTTGTCACCATGTTCAGGGTTGAAGGCAAGCTGCTTTGCAAACACCCTCCAGTTGAAAATTCCCGCAGGCCCAGTGTAATGTGAGCATGGAACCAGACAGCAAGGC
>NW_007781695.1:2246-2994 GCF_000696425.1 Galeopterus variegatus
ACTACATACGTCTGTGTACACGGTCAAAGTTCTGTGAAGATATACACAAACTGGGAAGTGGTGAACTCTGGAGAGGTGAGGCTGGGACTGCAATTGGGTGGGGAAAGCAGGAGAGTGGGTCCAGGGACATTTTAGACTTATCTGTAATATTTTCATTTTTTAACAAAGAAAACTTATTCAAGTATCAATTCTGTAGTTAAAATGAATCAGAAAATGCTGCTGCAGGCTCTGGCCGACGCCCCAGTGAAACGCTACTGTCTGCTGACTGCACGGCTCCTGCCGTTGCTTCTCCAGTCTCCCGTCCCACCATTTGCAGTCTGCAATGGTTCGGCTCTCATCCAGCCCTTTGAGTTGGTCATTTTGTTTGCTGTGCATCCAGGTCCTGGCCATCCAGTCTGATCCACCGCACACAGGCTGCTTCCTCCGTGCATGGCAGGCCAGCCCTGGGCCTTCTGTTGTCTTTCACTGGCATAAGGAAGGAGAGATGCTTCTGGGCCTTTCAAGCATGAAGAGCTGAGTAAAGTGTGTGGAGCCCTTGTCTTGGCATAAGCAGGTAAAGAAATGGAAGACTCTGTGTCTGAAGAAGTGACTCAAAGGGACAGAATGGCAGTCTTTGGAAATTTTAAGAGCTGCCATCAGGAAGAAGAATTAGGCTCACTCCATATGGCACAGGGAGCACAGTAGGAGCAATGGGCAAAAGTTCCCAGGAAGATTTCAGCTCCTTGAGAGGAAAAACTTTCTGGTATGC
>NW_007781696.1:0-2994 GCF_000696425.1 Galeopterus variegatus
GGAGCATCTGTGGTTATTTTTGAATTGCATTAGGTCAAGATTCCCATGAAGTAGATAGTGTAGGACATAGAATCAACCCTTTATGGTATGAAACTCAAGGCCTGAAGATATTAAACAATTTTCTTATTGTTTCAGAGTTAGAGAAGAGTGCGTGAGGGCTATGAATTTTGTCTCAGCGACGGTTCTTCCAGTGTTCTTTCTGTTGCTCTAGCAGCCTATGAGACAAGGAAAGGCACCACAGACCCCACATCCCTCTCTTGGGGATTCTACGGCAATATAGAGCGAGTACAACCTGAGACTGATTTCTTAAGAAATGCCAAGAGATTCTTTAATCAGCAATTTGGGGATACTTTGTCTTAATCAGCAATTTTGGGATACTTTGTGCATTTGGTAAATATCTCAGTTGAGAGCAATACGTTGCAGAATGATTTTCTCTGGAAATTCAGGCTTATATTAACTGCACTTAAAATTTCTTTAATATTCCTGGGGATAGAGTAGTTGAATCAAAAGATGAATGACTTCAGGTCATGATTCCAAAGCAAATAATAGA
Source organism: Galeopterus variegatus (assembly GCF_000696425.1). Classification (NCBI taxonomy): domain Eukaryota; kingdom Metazoa; phylum Chordata; class Mammalia; order Dermoptera; family Cynocephalidae; genus Galeopterus; species Galeopterus variegatus. The sequence continues at coordinate 551 of NW_007781696.1, forward strand.
ATATATTTATTAAAACATTGTTTATGAATAGTGTTTTAAAAAACAGCATAAAATGATCACAACTATAATAGATAGAAAAACAAATCTAGAGAAAAATATTGTTTTGGGTGAATGGATTAATAATTTCTCTTACTTGATTATAATCTGTTGATTATACATATTGTTAAAAATACACTGTTGTCTTTAAAAGCCACCCAAAACAAACAAACAAACAAAAAATAAGATAGCCACACTACCTGAATTTTCTTGGATCTTGAAGTCTAGGGGCAAATGCAGTTATCGAAAAATAACTCCAAGTAAAGGAAAAACATAATAATTACAAAAAATAAAAAAAAACCACTAAGCAAGAGAAAAAAATAAGAAAGATAGTTATAGAACTATAAACTCTCCTAGAGCCACCCTTGGAAACTCAGTTTCCACAACCAGCACCTCCTGACTTGCATCTACTGTTGACTGCCTGGGTATTTATTTGAAAATGATGAGAATAAAGGAGTCATGAGTTGTGGATAATGGCTTTCTACAATTCATTTATTTATTCATTCAGCAAATGTTTGTTGAACTCTTACCATATGCTAGGCACTGTTCTAGAAGCCTGTTTTACAAGGTAATGTAAATGCAGGCACTTCTCTCCCAGAGTGCATAATCTAAGGGGGATCATAGAAAAGTAAAGTGGTCACTGGAAGGAACGGGGCTGGCTACGAGTACATAGGAAAGGAATCCACTCAAATCTGGGGGCCAGATTTCTAGGACCATCTAAGCTGAGAACCAAAGATGAATAGGACTTAGCCAAGTGAAGAATGAGGGGAGAGTGCCCCAAGTATAGGAGATGTTTGTGCAACACCCAGTAAGTGAAGTACAGCCTGAAGTGTTCATGGAGCTGCAGGAAATTCAGTATAGTTGAACGACAGGTTGTGTGTGTGTGGGGGAGGTGGACTGAAAGGAGGCTCAAGAGATAAGAGTTGCAGATCATCGGGATTCTGGACACGTGATGGTCGTGAGCAGTAGAGGGATATGCTCAGATCTGTGTGGAGACACCCTGCACTGGCTATTGCAGGAAGAGAAGGTTGAAGGAGGGACTGTCTAGAGGCAGAAAGTTGCTTCGGGAAGTTTTTTTTATAGTACAGGTGAGATACTAACTAGGAAAGTGGCGGTGAGGACGGAGAGAAGTAGATAGATTTATATTGAATGAAACAACAGGACTTGGTCAGTGAGGGTATATTAGAGTAAGAGAGAAGGAGGCTCCGAGGATAATCTTGAAGTTTCCGATTTGAGTAACTGAGTCAATGATTGTTTCATTTCCAACTCCCTAAGTAGGGGACACAGAAGAAAGCATGTTTGGGAGACTGATGGTGATTTTCAGGGGCCTGTGGCATATGCAAGCAGAATGCTCACTAGGCAGTTTTACATACGTGTCTGAATCTCTGGGCTGGAGCCATACATTTTGGGGGTACTACTGGAATTCTGTGCTACAACTAGAGATAAGGTTCACCTTCCTACAGGCTGTTGATGAAGATGTGGCAATGGCAGCACAGTGTTTACATTTCCCTGAATCCCCTGCAAAAACACAGAAGGGGGTAAAAATCCATGATCAACATCTACCATAAAACTAGGTGGCAAAGTATTTTTATGAACCTAAGAATATGACCCAGTGGAGAAAAAGTACTGACAGGTATAAGACCTGCCTGGAATAAGCTTCTGTGCAGCAGGGAACAGGGGGAAGCAACAGGGCTTCTGAAATAGGGACTCACTGGGAAGCTCTAAGAGCCGGCAGCCGAAACTGAAATTTACAATGATTATGAAGACAAACGCAGGCACTTTCCTTCCAGAGTTATAATCGAACGTGGGTTACAGAGAAGTGAAACAACTACAGCACAGTGTGATGGTGAAAGTGTAGCATTATAATAAAAGGCCAGAGCAGAGTCTGCAGAAAAGTTTGGAGGGGCTGGGCAACCGGGGCGCCAGGAACTCTGAAGGCTAACTGCCTAATGCTCTTCCAGAACAAAGCTCCACTTGAGGAGCAACTGCTGGGGATGAAATTAACATCAAGCAGCACATGTTCAATAGAGACAAAGGAAAGATAAAATTCAGATAAAAAAATCTTGAGGAAAAAGAGAGAGAGTGTGTATATATGTATGTATATATAAGCAGGGAGGAAAATAGGAGATGACTTGCAAATATGTTTTTATATATTTTTTCAGTAATTATGTTGTTAGTGAAAGTATTGTTATCTTAAAATATTCTGTGTGTGGGCCGGCCCGGTGGCGCACTGCTACAGTGCGCCCCTTGGGAGCACGGCGGCGCTCCCGCCGAGGGTTCGGATCCCACATACAGACCGGTTCCCGCTCACTGGCTGAGCGAGGGGCGGGCGCAGCACCGAGGGTTGTGATCCCGTTGCCGGTCCCGGTCCGGTACGGGCGCGACACTGAGGGTTGCGGTCCGTTGCC
>NW_007781697.1:0-1542 GCF_000696425.1 Galeopterus variegatus
GCTCCACAGAAATGCTGACCCTGAGAAAAGTAGACACCTCTGGGGCATTTCTGAACAAGGGATGGTGTTAGGTCAGTGAGACAAAGGGATTAAAGGACTCTGAGCCAAACACTTACCATGTCAGGGAGTTTTATTGCCAGCAAACCTAGAGGGGAGACTGAAAGATAATTTCCCACCTCTGTACAGACTAATAGAGGTTTTTATAGGGTTTGAATTAGGCGAAGGGGTTTGGTAGCTATTCTGAGCATTTAGCACTTTGCCACAGCTCTGTGGTTTTCCTGTTCTGCTCAAGATTCTGTTCTACACAGAATCTAGTTTTTCTCAGAAAGCACTTTGCTTAAGGGAAAGGGAAGGGGCAGGGGCAGGTGGTTAACATGGCTGTGCTCATGCTAAGCTGATTGTGAGTCCTAATAGATGGGATAATGAATATTCATACTAAACTAACATTTCCTCACCACCTATTGTAAACCAGGCTCTGAGTTTAACACAGGGACTTGCATTAACTCATGCGATGCTCTCAGTAGCCCAGTGAAGAAGGGTGGTTCCTATTATCCTCTTTTAAAAACAGAATTTTCTTACCCAAAGTAGTAGAAAACATCTGCACACAAAAACCTCCACACTGATATTTACAGCAGCGTTATTCATAATTGCCAAAACTCAGAAGTAAGCAAGGGATGTGAATGTATAGACTGTGGTACTACTTCCTGACAATAAAATATTATTTAGTGCTAAAAAAAAAGAGCATTCAAGCCATTAAAAACACATAGAAGAAACTTAAATGCATGTTACCAAGTGAAAGAAGCTTATCAGAAAAGGCAATATACATGATTCCAACTTGCTATGGTTTGAATGTTTGTGTCCCCCCAAATTCATATGGTGAAATTCTAACCTGCAACTTGATAGTGTTAGAAGGGGCATCTGTAAGAGGGGATTAGGTCATGGGGCAGAGCCCTCATGAATGGGATTAGTGCTGTTACAAGAGAAACCCTTGAAAGCTCCCTCACCCGTCCATCACGTGAGGTCAAAGCGAGAAGACCATCCATCAGGAAGAACCCCCACCAGACACCAAATCTGCTGGTACCTTGATCTTGGACTTCCCAGCCCCCAGAACTGTGAGAAATAAATCTCTATTATTTATAAGCCAGAAAGTGTATGGTATTTTGTTAAAGCAGCCTAAGCAGACTAAGACACAATTATATGACCTTATGGAAAAGGCAAAACCGTAGAGACAGTAAAAGGATCAGTAGTTGACAGAGGTTGCAGGGAGGGAGAAACGAGCAGACAGAGCACAGAGGAATTTTAGGGCAGTGGAAATATTCTGTATGATATCATAATTGTGTATGTATGTCATTATACATTTGTCCAAATCCATAGAATATACAGCACACCAAGAGTGAACCTTAATGCAAACTATAGACCCTGGGTGACAATGATGTGTCGGTGTGGGTTCATTGATTGTAACACATGTTCCACTCTGGCAGGGGGTGATGATAATGAGAAAAGCTAGGCACATGTGGTGGCAGGGGGTGTATGGGAAATCAG
>NW_007781697.1:2360-2994 GCF_000696425.1 Galeopterus variegatus
GGGGTGATGATAATGAGAAAAGCTAGGCACATGTGGTGGCAGGGGGTGTATGGGAAATCAGGACCTTTCACTCAGTTTTACTGTGAACCTAAAGATGCTTTAAAAGTAGACTATAAAATTGTCTATGAAATATTAACTGTAAACCAATATAAAATGTTTGTCTTTAGGATGCATCTTATCATTGCTTTGGTTTTTTTTTTTTTGAATATCTGAAATTTACAATAGTTAGCAATTATATATATATAGAGAGAAGAGAAAGTCTCTCTCTGTCTTTGGTAGTTGGAAAAAATATTTCACAGTTCCACAACAATTTGCTTGTAATATAATTTTTATAGCATTTATTGAACAATTAACCCCCCTCCTGCCTATGGTTTTTCACATGCTAGTTTCCTACTGTTTTGGAGATTTGGAGATTCCCTTTGTAAGGAATCATGCAGATATTTTAAGAGACATTAAGTTCAAGAGAATTTCCTCTGATGCAGATGCAAACAATGTGTTAAAAAAAAAGTCACTCTCACATTTGTGATGATTTAATGAGTGATTCAGATCAATGGCAGCATCCTTCCAGCAGTGTAAGACAGGGTTAACTTAACAATGTGAAGAGGGTGAATTCCAAAACCGCAGGAAAAAAAAA
>NW_007781698.1:0-2994 GCF_000696425.1 Galeopterus variegatus
ACAGCTGCATCTGGCACAGGCCTCAGGCTGCTTCTACTCATAGTCGAAAGTGGCAGGCAGCTGGTGGGTACAAACAGATCACATGGCGAGAGGAAGCCAGAGAGAAAGAGAGAGAGAGAGACAGAGAGGAGGTGCCAGGGTCTCAAACAGCTCCCAACACTGTCACTTTGGGGATCAGATTTCCACATGAGTTTTGGGAGGACAGTACATCCAAACTCCATTATTCCACCCTGGCCTCTGTTTGAGAGGAGCAGAGTGTGGTAGGAAAGAATAATCATGGAATGTTTATATATTCTGTTTGAGGAAGGGAGAAGACGTTCTTACTATAGAGTCACGTTCCTTCTACTGCCAAGTTATGTAAAAATTAAAGTTAGCTAACTTGAGAGTACTTCAGAAAAGGAAGTATGCACTATACAACAGCATTCACATAGGTGTCTTGGATGCATTAATACATTTTTAAATGAGTTTTATATACTTTTTTGATTACAGTAAATTTTGTTTCATTTTATAACTGACTATAATTCTTAGTTAACTCTTTGTCTTATATTTAGTATCCAGAGGGCTTTTCCTTGGAGTCATATACTGCCATGATTGTGCAGTTACTTGGCCTTAATCTGGGATTAACTTACGACAACACCAACACCTGCTATTGTTCAGGAGATGTTTGCACAATGACGCCAAAAGCAGTGTAAGATAATTTTCTTTATTAAATACATGCATTTTTTGTGTGTGTGTTAGGAAAATTCGTATTTCAGTTCATTAAACTGAAGTAATTGGCAGTTATAGAACACTGTAGCAAACAAATGCAGAATATATTTTCTTTTCAAGTACAGATAGAACACGTAGCATAATTGGCCCAGAACTCTCTATGCCTGGGGAAATGCTCTTCCTCCTTCTTACCTTCCAGAATCTGGATTGTATTTTTCTCTCCTGAGCAGCACAAGGAAACCCTCTGGGGACAAGTCATATAAAATTGCATAATTTGAGTGATTCTGAAAGATGGGTATACCAAAAACTATAAAACATAGGTGAAAGAAATTGAAAATGACACAAGTAAGTTGAAAGACATTCCATGTTTATGAATGGAAAAAAATCAATGTTTTTAAAATCCTCATACTACTCAAAGTGATGTACAGATTCAATTCAATCCCTTTTCACAAAAAACTGAACTCTTAGAGCCCTGAGTGATGGGAGGGTCATCCCTGAATAACCTCTGAAATGCCTTTGGGGTCATTCTCCCATTGTCTATATAAATAGAAACTAACTTCCTTCTATTTATATGAATCTCTTTAGCAAATTGTCACTTGGCCACGTCCTTGGAATTATCTCCCCAAAATGCTTTTTTAAATTTTTACCTAACCAGGCTTAGAGTTTCCAAATCTTTCCATTTCTCTTCCCTTTGAAGTATAAATTTCATCCTTACTTCATTTATCTTTTCTGTGATTTTACTGTAGCATTCAAAAGAAGCCATGCAACACCTTGAATGCTTCCAAATGCCATTGGACATGGACACAATTCCACAAGTTTTTTGTTATCCTTGTATAACAAGGATATCCCTACTCTAATTTCCAATACCTTGTTTCTCATTTCCATTTAGACCTCATCAAAATGGCCTGTATGTTCATATTTTTACCAACATTCTAATCACAGCAACTTAATTAATGTCTAAGAAGTTCCAGAATTTTCCTACATTTCTTTTCTTCTTCTGAGCCCTCATTAGAATCATCCTTAATGTTCTATTCACAACAATTGAGGCTTTTTCTAGTCTTTTCCTCCAAATTTTTCCAGCCTCTACCCAGTACTCATTTCCAAAGCTGCTTCCACATTTCAGGTATTTGTTAGAGGAAAAGCCCTACTTCTCAGTGTCAATTTTCTGGTCTCAGTCCATTTTGTACTGCTATAACAATACATGAGACTGAGTAATTTATAAAGAACAGGGAGTTATTTTGTTCATAGTTCTGAGACTGGGAAGTTCAAGGTTGATGGGTCCACATCTGGCAAGTGCCTTCTTGCTGCATCATTATGTGGTGCAAGGCAGAAGGGCAAGAGAACATACACACATGCAAGAGAGGGCACCAAACTCATTTTTAAAACAACCCATTCTCATAACAAACCAACATCCAGAATAATGACATTAATTTATTTATGAGGGCAGAACCCTTATGACCTAATCACCTCTTGAAGGTCCCACCACAACACTATTGCTAATGCAGCCAAGTTCCTTGCTATGGTGTACCAAGGGTGATCTTTTGTACAATTCCCAATAAGTTCCTCATTTCTATCTGAGACCTCATCATCCGCGTGGTCTTTACTGTCAACATTTCTATCAATGATTGGTCACAACCATTTAACCAATCTCTAAAATATTCCAAACTTTCCCTTATCTTTTTATCTTCTTCTGAGTCCTCCAAACTCCTCCAACCTTTGCCCATTACCAAGTTCTGAAGCCGCTTCCAGATTTTCAGGTATCTGTATAGCAACACCCCACTTCTCAGTACCAATTTTCTGTATTAGTCCATTTTGTGGTGCTGTAACAATGTCTGAGACTGGGTAATTTATACAGAACAGAGGTTTATTTGGCTTATGATTCTGGGACAGCTGTATCTGGTATGGGCCTCAGGCTGCTTCTACTCATGGCGGAAAGCAGCAGGCAGCCGGTAGGTACAAGAGATCACATGGTGAGAGGAAGCAAGAGAGAGAGGGAAGGTTCCAGGGTCTTTTAAACAACCAGCTCTTGTGGAAACTAAGAGAGTGAGAACTCACTACCCCCACCCCCAGGGAGAGCATTAATCAATTCATGAAGGATCCGCCCCCATGACTAAACTCCCAACACTGCTACATTGGGGATCTGATTTCCACATGAAAGGACAATATATCCCAACTCCATCAGCTTGATTTAATCATTCTACAATATATACATACATTGATACATCGCATTTTAACTCATAAATGTATACAATTATTATTAGTCAATTAAAAATTTTAAATGCTTTA
>NW_007781699.1:0-317 GCF_000696425.1 Galeopterus variegatus
TGTGCTACACTGAGCTTCTATATACATATATCTTTACATATATACACACGTGTGCACATGCATACATACATATGAATGCTATGCATTCTGTTCAATAAACATAAGTTATAATAAATCTCCATTTAATTACATATGAAATGCATCCATGATTAATTCAATTAACTAATTCAATCTAAGAAAATCCTTGTTATTCTTTAATTTGTGAATGTATTAAAGTGTAATTATAATGTGATAAAGTGCAATGTGAGTACCTCAGTCTCTTCATCACAGATGCATCTTCCTTTAGTCAAAAGAATTTTGAAGATGTTTTAATGTAT
>NW_007781699.1:2496-2994 GCF_000696425.1 Galeopterus variegatus
TGAAGGTTCATTCTAGGTGTCACCTTGTTAGATGAAGGACTGCTGGGAAACCTGGTTAAGCAATCCTTTTAGGTGTGTCCATGAGGGAGTCTGAGTGGCCTGGGTGGGAAAGACCCACCCTCAGTGTGGGTGGAAACCGTCCAATCCACTGGGGGTCGGGAGAGAACAAAAGACAGAGGAAAGAGGGGAAGCGCTCTCTCTCTCTCTCTCTCTCTCTCTCTGCTGGAGCTGGACACACTCTTCTCTCCTGTCCATGGACATCAGAGCTCAAGACTCTTCAGCTCTTGGGTTCCAGAACTTACAGCAAGGACACTGTCAGCTTCCCTGGTTGAGGCCTTTGGACTTGGACTGAGCCACACTACCTGCATCCAGTGTATAGACGACCTATCGTGGGACTTTTCTTCACAGTTGCATTAGCTAATTCCCCTAATAAATCCCTCTCATAGATTTATAACATATCCTATTGGTTCTGTCTGGAGAACCCTGACTAATGCAGGG
>NW_007781700.1:0-500 GCF_000696425.1 Galeopterus variegatus
ACACACACACACACACACACACAACTCAGGCCATTTGGTAGCACAATAACATTCCAGAAACATAATTATTAACACATTTGCATACCATAAGCTGTTTTCAAATGTATATATTTACATTTATGTATTTATAAATATATAAATATATATACATACACTCATACACATATAAAAACTAAATATTTATTCAGGTGCAGTGCTGCAGTAACTCTGAAGCCACGATGACTTAGGGTAACAAAAGTCTACTTCTGCCACAGTTGCATGCTCAGGACATGATAGCAAGAGACTCTGCTCCTCATAGTAAAGCAGGGAGCAGGACTTGCCGAGGCTCCCATGTCTATGGCTGCATCCTTCTCAATTACTGCAGCTTGAGGTTGTACACCTGCTCCTGAATGCTTTGTCACACCCCAGCTTGCTCCCGGTCAATGGTTTGAATGAAAACAAGGAAGGGCAGCACATGGACTTTATCATCCGTGCTCTCTTCCTTCTGGCTTCCAGTTGGG
>NW_007781700.1:2353-2994 GCF_000696425.1 Galeopterus variegatus
TATTCACCAGACAGAGTCAGATAGGCAAAGAAGACTTTATTCAAAACAATTGCAACAGGGGACAAGCTATTAATGCAACAGGAGAGAGAGGTTGAACTCACCTCTGAACACAGCAAGCAGAACTGGGGATTTATAGCCAACGGGCAGAGTGAGGGGTCTGTGGGTGTAATACTACTAAGAGGAACTGGTTGGGCATCAAGGGTGGGGGAAGAGGAAGCTAGTATATGTTAAGGGTGGGGAGCTTCTTGCTAACCTGGCTTAGCAGGATTCTTGCTAAAACTGAACTCAGCAGTGTTTGCTAGAACTGGGCTCAGCCGGCCTAGGAGGCCTGTTCAAGAAGAGGGCTCTGAGAGTCTAGCTAAGGTTTGGTCAAGGAGAAAGTCCTTGTCAAGGCGTAGTTCTCACATGTGCTGTATTTCTTTGCTTTATCGTCTCTACAAATCTCTCTTTCCTAATGGAGGCTACTTTGAGGTTGTATTGGATTTTCATCCCTTCGAATCCCATGTGTTACTCTTTGGGATCTAGAAACAATCAGGTCGTCCAGCCTTGCAAGCGCCCCACACTGGGATCTCTCTGCTCCCACTCTTCTGTGCTGGCAGACCAGCCCTTCCTTTCCTGCTCCCTGTCTTTCTTGCAATGCC
>NW_007781701.1:0-2994 GCF_000696425.1 Galeopterus variegatus
GAATGTTGCTGATTTTGCTCATTTTATTCAGGCTCAAAAGTCCCTTTTGGAAAATAAAAATCTCTATGGGTATCCTGAAGCATTGATAATAATTTAAGTTTGTTCTGCATGTTCCCTCTTGGCCACAGTAATAGAATAAAAGTTTGAGGCACTGTTCTCTGAGTCTCTAGTAAAGTATATCTTTAATAGTAAAATACATTGTACGCTTGGGTTATGGATATAAATGAACAATTTATATCTCAGTCTCATATGGTTTTACCAGCTGTATTTTCTCTGATGTATGATGACCCAACATTATTAAGTTAAAAGACTTAAATATCATGATAATGTCATTCACTACCTTTTCAAAGTAATTGCTTCGATATTAGACTTATTTTAATCAAAACTTAAATTATTCTGTGCTTTCACATTTTCAAAAAGAATATCAACACAAAGATGAGAAATTAAATACCTAGCGTTACAGAAAACATAATATTAAGATGAAAATTTTATGAAGCCATCATTGTACTGGAACCAGAGCTAAGAAGAGATGCAGCATTGCCCTCACCCCTCAGTAATTTTGCATCATTTTGGACCTTGCCTTCTACTAGTTTTATTGAAATAAGTTTATCCTATATCATTGAAACAGTTCATAAATGCTTTTGTTGTTCTAAGCATCTTTTCTTAACTTCTCCGGGAGCATCCAAATGTTGCTCAAATATAGCAAGGATCTACTTCAAAATCTGCATCTTCTTAGGAATAAATGATTTTGTTGTTCTAAGCATCTTTTCTTAACTTCTCCAGGAGCATCCAAATGTTGCTCAAATATAGCAAGGATCTACTTCAAAATCTGCATCTTCTTAGGGAAGAGAAACAGTCTCAGAGGCAGAACACGTTGTTTGTGATAACACAGAAATTAGATTTTCTGTGAGGCTCAGATGAACTCATCAAATATTTAGAGGGTCCTACGCTAATAGTCCTATCAAGGACTATGCTGCGTTCAGCATTATGGGGTTGTGGTAATCAAGTAAATGAAACTTAAGAATAGCTAATCCATTTACTTTTAGTCTTTTTTTGTCCTTTAATTGTGAAAATGTTATTTATCAAATAACTATTTTATCCTTATCATCGTAGCCACTAAAAATCAAGTGCTGGCAGTTCTCTATGTTTGGGACTTGTGTCTTCTGGGGAAGAGTGACTGTTCCACTTGGAGCAGCACATATTCTTCTCACCACTACAGTGCCAGGTGACTAGGGTGACCATCAGATCTGTCAGTGAACAGAATGTCACTTCCCTTGTTTGGTACTGCAACAAGTAAGCTCCTTGTTCTTTTTGTTTTTCTCAAAAACGAGACCCCTATTTTCACCCTTACCCCAGAAAGAAAGTATTGTGTAAATTGTGAGATATAATTAAAACATTTTATTGGACCTACAAGTAGAAGACCATTTAAATAAGATGGGTTCTGAAGGAAGATTGTGTTTCATTATCTCTGTAAAAAAGAATCTGCACAGTGATGAACTACACAATGGGAATCAGCACAGTGTTGAACTACCAAGCAGGAGGACTCTTCTACACTAAAGGCACTAAATGATTAGTCCCATGAGGAATGCTTAAAACTCTGTGACTGGACATGGAAATAACAGGAATCCAGTTCTATTTCACTCCATAGATAGAGACCACATAGCCCATCTTCTAAAAAGGAATCATCATACTGACTCCTCACTGCAGAACATATTAACCTGCTCTTCAGACCCATTCATTAAATATTATGAGTATCTTGACAGTGGCACCTATCAAAAGTGCTACACATTATTACAAATTATGGGTGCCATTTTACTATGTTAAATGAGAAATATGAAAAAACTGGTAATCTGATATTTTCTTTCAGTATTAATAACATTTTAAAATTTAATCCAAAATAACAGTTAGCTTTTCAGATAAATGTTTAATACTCCCTTTGGTTCATTTCTATTTATTAGAATAAAACCACTTACATGGTCAGGCAAAAACTTACCTGCTCTGCCATAGGCATGGTCCGCTTAAAGAATAAAAATACAACAAATATACTTATAACACTCTATTTCTGATAAGGGTTGAATGTGTCCCACAAAGTTTCATGTATTAAAAAAATCCTCACTGTGACAGTGTTAAGGGGGTAGGAAATCTTGTTAAGGTAATTGAAAGGTGAGATCTTTAAGAGGTGATTAGATTGTGAAGACTGTGCCTTCGTGAATAGATTGATTTATTCATGGAATAAGGGGCATGGTTCTGATGGCTTTATAAAGAGAGCAAGTAAGAGAAACTTAGCTCTGTCTTGGTCAGTCCATTCTCACCATGTGACACTTCATGTTGCTGTATAGAGAAACCACCCACCAATAACAAGGCCCTCACCAGACATTTTTCCTGGACCTTGGACTTCCCAGCCTCCCAAACTCTAAGCAATAAATTCTATTTCTTTATAAATTACTCAGTTTCAACTATTCTGTCATAAGCAACAGAAATTGACTAACACAATTTCTAAAGTATTCTCACATGCAATGTCCTTTCAATATTCACAGAAAAGTTATATAAGATAAGAGAGTAGGCATGTCTCATGTGCTTCATGCACCTTAATGCTATGCTGCAACCTTACATGATTTAGAACTTCAGTATAATTGGAATTAAACTGGATAAAACAATTACATGATTTAGAACTTCAGTATAATTGGAATTAAACTGGATTCATTGAAACCGAGAACTTTATAGTTACCTCGGTCATACATATTTTGATTTTCCACATATAAAAATATATAAAATGAAAGGTTTTAAAATAGTTTCTGTATGTGTTTGGTGAAGAGGAAGTTGACCCAAACCTCACTGTTTTGGTTTTTTTTTTTGCCAATCACAAGGAACCAAAGGTAGTCAGTTTTCTGTATGAAATTAAGACATCATTGACAATTATGCAGATGCATGTATTTATTATTTTAGTTTCCACAATGAAGTGTAATTGTATTTGGATGAGTGCTACGTCTTTTT
>NW_007781702.1:0-2994 GCF_000696425.1 Galeopterus variegatus
TTGCACCTTTTCCATCTAGCATCTAGCAGTATTGATGAGAATTACAATGTCAATATGAATTTATTTTTTGTAGATATCTTTTTTCCTACAAGTTTCAAAGTTCTTTTGATTATCTTAATGTTCTGAAGTTTTACAGTAATATATGTATTCATGAATCCTTTTATTCTCATTGTGCAGAGTATACAATCAGGGAGACCTTTATTTTAATGTTGCTACCACACATATCTTCTCACACCCCTTTTCCCATTTACTCTTTGTGCAACAAATTGGATATTAGATCATCTAGTTTTGGGTGTTTTTGTTTCATATTTTCCAATTCTTTGGCTTTTGAATTATGTATGTTTGTTATATTCTAGTCATGAATTTTTTTAACAAAACTTTTTTTTTTTTAATCTCCAAGATTTCTTTTGTCCAATGATATTTTTTCCAATACCATTTTTGTATTTTCTGGATGTAATATTGTTCCATATCTCTGTTAGTACATTAGATTATTGCTGAGTCTCTTCTCTTGGTGGCGATTCTGAATAAGAACTATAAATGGATTCACTCTCCTCTCTTTTCTTTATTTTGAACAGTAGTCATTTGTGAAGGCTTTGGGGCTGCAACCCAAAATGTGCCAAAATAAAAGGGGCTTTATTTTAAGACATCAAGTTGCAATAGAGAAATTTTTGCTATCCCCAGACTTCTTGCCTAATTTAATTAAAAAGTAGATATTTGGTTGTTTGCTTGTGTATACATGATAGCCTATGACGTGTGTGTGTGTGCGCGCGCATGTGTGCCTATCGAGGAGAGTGGTGTTGTGGGACATTAACAAGTACAACTGACCATGTGTAATTAACACTCATATATCACTCATGGGCCCTCCAACAGTCCCAGTAACTTGGGGCCCAGAACTTCAAAGAGATTTTATTCAGAGTATTGACATGATTCAGTCCCTTACCTCCTTCAAGTTGTAGCTCAGATATTAGCTTCTCAGTCAAGATGATACTTTCACCACCCTACTTAAAATTGCAATCAATATCCTTTCCCAGTATTTTAGACTTCTCTTGTTCTGCTCAAATTTTATGTTTTATGCTCCATCTTTTTGCTAAATGAATGGGATCTTTTTCACACGTTTGAATTAATATACATTTTAATAGACTCATGAAGAAATAGCTAGCAGTTTTAATGCTAAAACAATTTTAATAAAAACCCATCAGTTTATTAACCCACAATTTAGTAGAACATGGAAACATGTTAGGACCTTTGAACAGTAGCATATTCTAAGCAGAGGAAAAGTGGATTGCCTTGGAACTTAGACACTAGGAGAACTGTAGCTCTTGTTCATATTCATGGCATATCCCTTGGCTTCCCATTGCTTCATGATTTTGCCACAATGATTTTTTAATTGAAATTTTCTGGTTAATATTTCCTTGGTATTCTATTTTTCTTGTTTAAAGAATTATTGCAATATATCCCGAAAAGAAATATTGGGATTGGATCAGTTCGGTAGTCTTTAAAAAGATGTGTGAAGAGGAATTGAATAATATACTAATGGGATTACATGGAAAACCCCTAAGTATTCATATTTTTTTTAAAGTAGCAATAAGGAAATATCAGTCTGTCAGCTAAAATCACCTAGCTGGGAAAGTGAGGCCAGAGTCTATACATTTCTATAATCCCATGGGAAGATTGAATTAATTACAATTCCTCACTTAAAGTCAAAGAAATTGAATTTCTGCTAAAATATTGGAAGATGTTAACAAAATGGCAAGGCTATCAGTTATTTCCAATGGTTAATTTATTTCCAAAAATTACATTAGCTATTTTGTGAAGTAGAAGAATCTAGTTTGAATGAGTACATGATGGTTTTTAATGAGGACTATTTGTTTCTATGGGTGCATATCGGATGGTATCTAAGTCTTTAAAAAGTTTTGTTTTGAGAATTAAGAAGTCTCAATATCGTGTGTGTGTCCATCAATAATTCCAAAAATTTTTTATTTTAAAAACTTTTTTCCTAACTTAAGGAAACGTATACATATAAGAGCTGAGAATAATTCTTCAAACGCATTTCTAAAAACACAACTCTAATAGTATTTTGTAATTTGCTTCAAAGAATATTTATCAGCTAACATGCAAGTAAATGCAACTCAACTAATTTCCATATCATTTATGCATTCATCTTCAAACTTCTTTGTGCAAAAGGATTTATTGAATATGTAGTGTGTATGCTTTAAACAACATGCATGAATTTGGTGACTATCCCATTAGGTTTTCTTTGAATATATATGTGCATATAATGGGAAAGACAGGGAGGAGGAAAGAGAGTTGGAGGAGAAGTTTGCCACAATAAAATGAAATTATTCTATGTATGATGCTTTCCCAAATGAGAAATTAAAGTAAGAAATAATAATGATGATGATAATAATAATAATTAAAGAAAGATGGGTAAAAATTTAAGTTCAACAAAAACTGTTATGAAAATAATAGGACAAAATTACTCATTTCTCAAGAGAACAATTGTAATGAATATGAGAAAGTACTAGTGAAGCAATCCTCTTAAAATCTTCATATCTTAATCACGTGATCCTCTTAGGATGCAAAAGTTAAGTCTCCTTAACTCTTAAATAAGCACTTTCTGTGGGCAAATCTGTTAACTGTAGTCTTTGGAATTACTTTTTCTTCAAAATTAAATAATGTCAGGAAACTAAGAAAATAGTATGTTTATAATAACATTTATAATATTATTCTATAACTTGTAAGAGATTTATGTTAATAGCAGTATGCATTTGACAGAACTCATTGATTTCTGTATTCATAATTTGGTTATTTCATTGTATATAAGTCTTAGTTAGAAAGAAGTATCAACAAATAATGAATCCTAGCTAATGATATTCTAAAACATTTAGAAGGAAGTAAAGCAATATGTAAATTACTTTGACATGTAACAAAATAATAAGATGGATGAATGGGAGAGGGACGATTAGACATGTGATTAGGCAGATATGGTAACAT
>NW_007781703.1:0-1266 GCF_000696425.1 Galeopterus variegatus
GCCATGCTTTCTACTAACACATAAACACTTACCATCCTCCTCAGGCAACTCCTCTGGACTAAGTTCTACCAATTCGAAGCCATGTTTGATGCACCATTCCTGAGCTTCTTGTCGGTTTACACCTACAGTAATATGCAAAATAATCTTTTTAATAAAAATAAAATAAAACATGAATATCCCTACAATACTGTCCACAAATCTTAATGTGTTTCCCTTTATGTCAATATTATTCTAAAGGCATCTAAAAGTAATATAAAGAAAATACATCAACCTCAAAATATCCATTCTTTAAAAAGGAAATGTACAAAAAGATTCCAAAGAGAAATTATGAAAATATTTTCATAAAGTAATAAAGTCACATGAGAGGTACTGTCTACATTAAAGAAACAGACATACTCTGTTTTTTACAAAGGAATGGCAAACTTCCATATCAACTACCATCCCATCTGAGTGCCTTACCATTTTCAGACACTCTATCACAGACCAAGATCATCACCTCAGGTAACCATGCTTCTGCCAGTGGAAGCCATGAGGAGACACTATCTAGACCAGATTTCTGGAGGGAGCAAAAACAAACATACAAACAAACAAACAAAAACAAGAAAGAGACTTTAAGAAAACTCACAGAAAATGCAGGGGGCAAAAAAAAAAAGGAAGCACATGATGTTTTCTTATTCAAGGCTCCATGGAAAAAAAAGTCTTACTTGTGTGCTGTCAAAGTAAACCACAAATGCTTGGACAGACTCTGCAATCTCTGCAGTGACGAGAAATTTGTTAGGCACCACACATAGATTAATATCCGCTGAATAGTATTTATTATCAATGGTCCAGGGATAAAATCTCACAGCATCATTTGAAGTCGCTTCCACTATAAGATCTTCTGTTCCAAGGATATCTAAACAAATGACATGACATTACTATGGAAAATGCAAAACCAATATATACTGGTCAGTTTTCTCAACAACATAACAGATTAATCTGGTACTTTGGCTACTTCTCTTTATGCAAGGATTTCAAAGGGTCTTGCATTAATTAGGTATTTTCTTCACTGATTATTTGATTATAAAAGTAATGGTGACATAATTTATCAGCTTTTTTCTTTAAGAACACAAGAATTATTGTGACTAAACAGTAAAAGAGAAAAAAATAGTTGTCTAACCAAATACTCAGAAAAGAGCAAGTGGAAGAGAAAGAATGACAGTTGCATTTATTATATCACTTAAGTACTTCACGGGAGGTGGAAGATTATAAGAATCTTCAAGAAAC
>NW_007781703.1:2151-2994 GCF_000696425.1 Galeopterus variegatus
CTATTTTGTACTTACTGCAAGCTAAAAGGAAGACAGGATTAAGGCAAAACCATTAATAAAATTGAAGAGCTACTTACATTTCTTCAACTAAATGCTTAGGCATTAATTTAACTAATGAAATAAAAGAATGGCTACTGACAAATTCCGTAATTCCATTTATATTCAGCCTTGTTCACAGTCTTTAAAAGCCAACCCAATTCTTGTTTGATGAAGGCACTTCTGGCAAGTTTTAAATGCATAACAGCCAAGCAAATTAAATGTTTTAGATTATAACTAAATCTTTCAGAAATCCATGCACGGCACGGGTATAATAGGAAATCCTTAGAGTAAAAGACAAGTCAATGGTGAACAATAAATATAGATGTGGTCATGAACCATTAAAGCATTATGCTTCCATCACGTCACACAATATTTAGAACAGGGAGAGATATTAGCAATTGTTCTAACCAAAACTCCCAACTCTCACACCCATACCCACAACCTCCGTTTTTTAGAGATATGGAAAATATGCATAGAGAAGTAAAATGATATGCCACTAATTGGGTTATTAGAAGAATATAGAGAAAAATGGTCATTAACTCCTTTTCAACGCATACTAAGATGAACACATAAAATACGCCTCAAACTCATAATTAGCAGGACACTAAAAACCAGAAGTTAAACTTTAAATTCAAGTTAAGACTATGTATTTGGAAAGCTGCCAAAGTTTTGCTCAACATAAAGATATGGGGAGATTATCTAGTCCAGAAGACTAATAGGAATAATGTGTAATAATATACAAAGTGTGTATGTGTGTGTGCTCATGTGCATGTGTGTGTTCTTTTCATTGGTAAAGTTTTATCA
>NW_007781704.1:0-798 GCF_000696425.1 Galeopterus variegatus
TCAGTACCACTTTTTTTGATACAGGATCCTAGTACAATGAAGATTATTGCATATTCGTAGTACAGTTTGATATCTTGCATGGCAAGTACCTCCTCAGTTTTTTTCTTTTACTAAATTTTCTTGCCTATCTTGGAAAATTGGCTTATTTTTTCAGGTGAATTTTGGAATAAATTTGTCTAGTTGAAAAAAAAATCCTATGGCACTTGTGATTATAATGGCATCAAACCTATAAATTTATTTGACGACATTACACTACCATACAGGAACAGAGGATGCATTTCCTTTTATCAAGGTTGTTTGTATAGGTAAAGATTTATAGTTTGTGTTATTAGGATTTTAGTTTGTTTTCATGTATGTCCAAGACATTTCTGTGAAGATTTCCTAGATATGTTATTTTTTCTATTGCTTGTGTGAATAGGATCTTTTTTAATTATATTTTTTAAACTGGATGTTTCTGGAATTTAAGAAAACCATTTATTTATGGAGTTGTTCTGTATTAATCAACTTCACTGACCTATTTATTAGCTCTAATAGTTTGTCAGTTAATTTTCTTTGATTTTGCTAGGTGGAAAGTCATGATATGCAAATAATTATTAGTTTATCTTCTCCTTTCTAATAATTACATGAAAAAAAATAAATTATTGCACTGGCTAGAACTTACAAAACAATGCTTAGTTATATCTGAGATATTCTTTTTCCTAACTAAATATACTTCTGTTCCTAGTTTACTAAGAAATCTCTTTTAATCAGAAATGAGTGCCAAATTTTGGGTATCTGTTAGAAACATATGGCATTTAT
>NW_007781704.1:2630-2994 GCF_000696425.1 Galeopterus variegatus
AACATTGTGTACATGTTCCTGTATGTACCGTACCTGTGTTCACATAAGTGCATGGGTGCATGTGCCTGTGTAAATGCTGCTGGGAAGCACGCCCTACACACTTCTGGCTGAGCAGATGGCAGAGTTAATTCAGCAGAGCCTCAGTCCTTACGTGGCTTATTCGCCATCATTTTAAACAAGCTCTCAGAGGGCCAGAAGGTGAAGAGGAGGCAGGCTTAGATGAGGCGGAGTGCAGGAGGGAAGGAGGACCCTCCTGCTGATTGTGATACCACTTTGGGAATCTTCCGTGGAGACACTGGCCTCGCCTAGAATCAGTTCACCAGGCTACAAGGGTCAGGGTGTAGCCACACCCTCACTCAGCCTA
>NW_007781705.1:0-460 GCF_000696425.1 Galeopterus variegatus
TTTTTTTTAAGTTTGTTGAGATTTAATATGTTGCCTAACATGTGGTCTATCCTGGAGAATGATCTATGTGCTGATGAGGAGAGTGTATATTCTACAGTTGCTGGATGCCATGTTCTGTAAATGTCTGTCAAGTCCATTTGATCTATAGGGCATTTTAAACTCAATGTTTCCTTGTTGATTTTTTTGGTCTAGATTATCTTTCTCATGCTTAGAGAAGGGTGCTGAAGTCCCCAGCTAATGTTATGTTGTGGTCTATCTCCCTCTTTAGATCCAATATTACTTGCTTTATATGTCTGGGTGTTCCAATGTTGGGTGAATAAGTATTTAAATTGTTGGATTCTCTTGCTAAATTGATCCTTGTATCATTATATAATGTCCTTCTTTGTCTTTTTTTAATAGTTTTTGGTTTAAAGTATTTTATTTGATATAAGCATAGCTATTCCTGCTTATTTTTGGTTTC
>NW_007781705.1:1694-2994 GCF_000696425.1 Galeopterus variegatus
AGAGAGAGAGAGAGAGACAGACAGAGACAGAGACAGAGAGACAGAGAGACAGAGAGACAGAGACAGAGACAGAGAGATAAGATATAATTTATTTATCTTTTTCATTTGCATACTGTTCTACCAGTGAGTTTTATTCTTTCATGTGTTGTCATGATAGTACTTATTCTTTGCTTCCAGATGTAGAAATCCCTTAAATATTTCTTGTAGGACCAGTCTTTTGGTGGAGAACTTCCGCAGTTTTTGTCTGTCTGGGAAAGACACTATTTCTCGTTCATTTCTGAAGGATAGCTTAACTGGGATAGTATCCGTGGCGGGCAGTATTTTTCTTTCAGAACTTTGAACATATCACCCCATTCTCCTCTGGCCTGTGAATATTCTGCTGAGAAATCTATTGTTATTCTGAAGGGAATTCCTGAGGGTGTGTCTTGCTGCTTTTCTCTTACTGTTTTTAGAATTATGTTTTTGTCTTTGACTTTTGACAATTTGACCACAAGGTGTCTTGGAGAGGACATTTTTTGGATTAAATCAGTTTGGGAATCTTTGATCCTCTTGGATATGGTTAGTTTTCAGCTATTATTTTGTTAAATAGGTGTTTTACGACTTTTCCCTTTTCTTCCACTTCTGGAATACCCCTTCTTAATAAAATCTTTTAACAAATTGGATCTAGGAGGAAAGTATCTCAACAAAATAAAGGCCACATATGACAAACCCATAGTTAACGTCATCCTCAGTGTGGAAAAGTTGAAAGATTGTCCTCTAAGAATAGGAACAAGACAAGGATACCACTCTCAACACTTCTATTTTACAGAGTACTGGAAATTCTAGCCAGAGCAATAAGGTAAGAGAAAGAAATAAAGGGCATCCAAGTTGGAAAATAAAAAGTCAAATTGTCCCTGTTTACAGATGGCATGATCTTATATATAGAAAAACCTAAAGACTCTACCAAAAACTTCTTAGAACTGGTAAATTCAACATAATTGCAGGATACAAAACCAAAATGCAAACATCAGTAGTGTTGCTATACAACAACAATGAACTAGGAGAAAAAGAAATCAAGAAAGCAACCCCATTTACAGTATAAAAAATGAAATGCCTTGGAAAAAATTTAAGAAAAGATGTGAAAGATATCTACAGTGAAAATTACAAGACACTGATGAAAGAAATTAAAGAGGATACATACAAAAAGTGGAAGTACATTCCATTTTCATGGATTGTAAAAATTAATATTATCAAAGTGATTATACTACCCACAGCAACCTACAGATTCAATACAATCTCTATCAAAATCCAAATGACATGC
>NW_007781706.1:0-686 GCF_000696425.1 Galeopterus variegatus
ATATAATTGCACTCATACTATGTTTTATATATGTAATATATATAGTATAGTATATATTTACAATGCTATCATTTTACATATATAATGGAAATGTTTTTAATTTAGATAATTGCTTAAAAACCATTATTTGTATTTTTTTTTTTCCTTTTTGTCTCTTTTTTTGTGACCGGCAACGGATCGCAACCCTCAGTGTCGCGCCTGTACCGGACCGGGACGGGCAATGGGATTGCAACTCTCGGTGTTGCCCCCGCACCTTGCTCAGCCAGTGAGTGGCCGGTCTGTATGTGGGATCCAAACCCNTAAGAAATTGCCAGAATCCTATCATTGTGACAGTAAAGGAAAGCACTGAACGTGTGCTTTTTAGTAATTATTCACTAACCCATTAAACTTAACTAAGCCATACTCTTGAGCTTAATGTAACTCCTGCATTTTTCAGGAATAAATGTATTATTCTGTTTTCTCCCTTAAATCCAAACCCAGGTTTGGTAGCTTTGAAGTGGGGAAGCCATGCTCCAGGACAGAGCTAGGCCCGCTCATGTGCTCTCTGCACAGTACAGAGCCAAGACGTGCTGTGCACGGCCCATGCCTCTTGTGGGAGAGGCGCAGCACACGGTGCAAAAGGGGTGGGTCTACTGTCTGGGTTTTTTCTTCATGGAATAAGAGGAAAAAATTACTTCAAGTGCTTC
>NW_007781706.1:2644-2994 GCF_000696425.1 Galeopterus variegatus
CTAGCACTTGATGAAGCATTTAAATATTTTACTGTTTTTCACTCATTATTATAGTTTTTTTGTCTCTTCTTAGTCATAAGTAAAGGAATGTTTCCTACTCTTAATACATAAACTGTCCCCTTCTTAACACAGGTATTCAGACATACATTACTGTTTTGGATTCTTCCCTAATTTCACTACAGTAAGAATGATTCCACCTTTTTTGAGCCATGGGTTTCTGAGCATATAAAGTGCAGTATTATGTATTTCTTTTCTTGAGTTAGAAAAAATTTAATATCTCAAAGAAAATATGTTTTAAAAAGCAAATCATTTGACTTTCTTATTTAACAAACACTGGGCTTACTGTGTGG
>NW_007781707.1:0-418 GCF_000696425.1 Galeopterus variegatus
CTTTGGAGGATGCAAAAATGAATGACACTCCTATTTTCAAAGATCTTGCTTGCAGTTTAATCGGAAAGATGATGACACAGAGCTGTGATATAAGGTAAGCCCATCAAGAGCTGTGAAATGTAACAGAAATGAAAGGAGGAAATGATTATTATTACAGAAGTTTTTAAACCACTCCTTGTCTTTTTGCATCTGCCAAATAGTACCCCACCCCCTCCACCAGCAGCAATACCAAGAAGTAGTCCAACTTCTAATCACTTAAAAACATGTTTTGATCATAGCACTGCCTGCTCAAAAACACTTACTGACTTCCTATGGTCAAGCAGAATACTTTAAACGTATTAACATGCTAGCTGGCAGTGAATGAAATACTGCCATTTGCAACAACATGGATGGACCTTGAGAGAATTATATTAAATGA
>NW_007781707.1:1522-2994 GCF_000696425.1 Galeopterus variegatus
TAAGAATTGTGAGGGCTGAGACTATATATATCTGTTCATCTTTCACTTTCATTTTACCATCATTCCCAGTACAGTCTTTGTATGTAGTAAGTGACCAGTAAAGATCTGTTAATAAATAGAAAATTTGTAATTTTTATGGTGAGAGTGATCTTATCTATTTTATTCATTGCTGCAGCTTTTGCATCTAGAAATGGCAGATACTCTATAAATGGCTTCCAATTAAATAAATATCAACTTCCAAATATCCAGCCAGGGAATGTAATGAACATATTTTTTTGCCTGCTCTGCCCCTGCTTTTTTGGCCCTTATTTCACATCCCACATGGTAACTATAGATGTAGCCAATTTATAACAGGTGTGACCTTCTCCCAGCTGGAGTTGATGGGTCCGAGGAAGATGAACCATAGTCAAACTGCTAATCATGGCTCTCCCTTGGATTTTTGGAAATGGGACATAGTGAATTAATTTGATTAGCTAGAGATGTTAGACAAAGTAATTAAGATAAAGAGGAAGTCACGATTACCCTGAAGTCTTTGAGTCCAGCTGGAAACCTTCGCATGATGTAGTTTTGTTGTCTGACATCTTGGCAGATGTCTAATGTATGTTTCCTTTGCTTAAGCTTGTTCAAGGTGGATTTTTGTCACTTGCTTCCAAAGAGTCTTGATGATTGCAGAGACCATTCTGATAACACACAGGTGATGACAGTCTTGAGAAGAGAAGAAGGGACAAATAGCACTAAATTCCACAATAGAACTATAGACTACCCTTCCAAAGGCAAGATATAGAGACTCAATAAGGAAACCCATTGAAAGATTGACCAAATAAGACACTGTGTAACAGTTTCATAAGAAATTACTAGATGAGCAGCCACTGTGGGCAGCCCCCACCCAACAGACAGCGGAAGAACACAGGAATTTCAGGAATTGCAGGCAGCCCCCACTACTGCCATAGACAATGCTTCCACTCAGGTGGTCCATGACAGCCACTACTGCCACAAGGGTGATTTGCCACCATGGCAGTAGCCACAGCCACCATGCAGGCAGCCTGCCAACCACTAGACGGCATTGACACAAGAAGAGTCACCAGCAGAGCCTTGGGAAAGAGGTGAGTGAGCACAGACCCACAAAAAAGTGACCCAACCCACAAGAGGAATTACACTACGACATGCAGTAGCACATCTGGGGGTGAGAAGTACATGTGCAGCTCACATGAAAGCCTTGATCCAGGGAGAGATACACACAGAACTCCCTGAGAGTGCAGAAACCCAGGATACCCAAATAGCGTAAGAAAGAAAATTCCCAATCACCAACTCATCCACCAACTGAGGAAGCAATGACACAGAAGGAACCTTGCTTGTAGGAAAAAGAAAAGAGAAACCCCACCCAGGGTCACCTATTCACACTGAAGAGCTACAGTATACATCAGGAAACCTGTCCCGGCCACAGGACAATAGCCAGGGTACAAACAGGCCCA
>NW_007781708.1:0-343 GCF_000696425.1 Galeopterus variegatus
TTTCTTTCTTTTGCCTGATTGCTCTTGCTGACACTTCTAACACTATGTTAAATGGGAGTGGTGATAGTGGGCATCCTTGTCTTATTCTCATTCTTTTCCCCAATCAGGATGATATTAGCAGTGGGTATGTCATATATGGCTTTTATTGTGTTGAGATACATTCTTTCTAGTTTGCTGAGAGCTTTTATCATGAAGAGATGTTGATATTTGTCAAGTGCTTTTTCTACATCTATGAAGATAATCACATGATTTTTGTCCTTGATTTTGTCCATGTGGTGTATCATGTTAATTGACTTGAATACATTGAGCCATCCTTGCATCCCTGGGATGAATCCCACTTGAT
>NW_007781708.1:2619-2994 GCF_000696425.1 Galeopterus variegatus
GGTATATATTTATGATTGTTATGCCTTCTTGCTGGATAGATCCTTTTATCATTATATAGTGGATTTCTTTATCACTTTTTATGGGTTTTGGTTTAAAGTCTGTTTTATCCAATGTAAGAATAGCTACTCCTGCTCATTTTTGGTTTCCATTTGCATGGTATATCTTTTTCCATCCCTTCACTATTAGTCTGTGTGTATGTGTTTACAGTTGAAGTGATTCTCTTAAAGACAGCATATAGTTAGGCTTAGTTTTTTTAATCTAGTCCATCAGTCTGTGTCTTTTGAATGGGGAGTTTAATCCACTTATACTTAGAGTTGTTATTGACAGATATTGTCTTACTCCTGTCATTTTATTGCTTTTTGTTTAGATGTTTT
>NW_007781709.1:0-399 GCF_000696425.1 Galeopterus variegatus
CTATGATATAGCGGATCCTGGGACTCTTCGCCTTTCTCTTGTGATGCCTTTGGATCTGGAGATCATGGGGGGGTGGGGGGTGGGATGAGGGGCTGGGCTAATCACTTCCAACCCAGGGTACTGAATCCAGGCCAGGGGTTATAAGGAGAGGTCCCCATTTCTGTCTCTAACCTTGGAGCTTGTCGCCTCGCTGTCCTTGGCTTCCATTCCCTCGGCCCTAAAATGAGAATAGGAATAATTCTCTGCCGAGAGATCTGAAGAGGGTACGCTTGTGAGGTATGTCCTTCAGTGCTCAGCACGACCCGGAGAGCATCACTCTGAATGCCATTTCTGGGGAGGGACTCCCCAGGTCCTGCTATTATTTTAAGGGTTCACTCGGGCTGGAGTCTGGCCCTCAGG
>NW_007781709.1:2467-2994 GCF_000696425.1 Galeopterus variegatus
CCAGGCAAAGGGAACTGCATGGACAAAGGGAGAGTTTTTTGTCAAAGAGGCATGAGAGGGTCTGGGAGGTTACCGAGGGCACCTGTCACCTGCTGAGATGTGTCTCAGGAAGATGAGGTTGTGTGGTTGTCTGATGGATCCTCATCCCACCATCCTATCCTCACCTAGGACAGACATCATGCTGAAGGCTGTTGCCCATATACTTAGAGCCACAGCCTGCATTGTCCCTAGCTACATGTCTTACCTGGTACTTAAGTAACAATATCTTAGGGAAATGTGCTGAGAGTGGCTCAGAAAGAAAAAGGAATAGGTTGGTGGCTCACTGTGGAATCTTCCAGGGATTTTGGAAGTCCCAGCTGCAGCTTGAGGGCAGGAAGAGTTTGTTTGAGCCCTGCCAAGCCCAGGCAATTGGTACCTCCTTAGGTGACTCTTCTATGAGGCAGACGATGACTGCTCTGCCCTTCCTGCCATATTCTATGGAAATATTTTCAGGAGTGACTAAAATGGTTGTAACTACAAAAATTATT
>NW_007781710.1:0-838 GCF_000696425.1 Galeopterus variegatus
TCATAGTTCACTCGAAAATAATAAAAGAAACTTCTGGTCTACTAGGTGACCAGACATCGACGTCCAGATACTAGAAATATGAATAAGCAAGAAAATATGATACTATGAAATGAAAACAGTAATTCTCAAGTACTCGACCACAAAGAGCAGGAAACCCTTGAAATGAGTGAAAACGAATTCTGAGCAATGATCTTAAGAAAACTCAAAGAGATAAGAAAAGACATAATTAGAAAACACAATGAAATGAGAAAAAATGTCCAGGATATGAAGGAAGAAATTTACAAGGCAATTAATACCTTCAAAAAGAATGTAGCAGAAATCCTGGAACTGAAGGATTCATTCAATGAAATAAAAAATGCAACTGAGAGCTTAAGCAGCAGATAAGAGCAAGCAAAAGAAAGAATTTCAGACCTTGAAGATGGTCCTATTGAAATAACCCAAGCAGACAAAAAAAAATGAAAAAAAAATTTTTTTTAAATGTGGAAAATCTAAGAGAACCAGCAGAAAACCATAAGTGAACAAACATCCAAATCATGGGGATTCCAGAAGGAGAAGAGAAAGGAAAAGGCATAGAAAGTATATTCAATGAAATAACAGAAAATTTCCCAGGTGTAGGGAGAGACATGGACCTCCACATGCAGGAAGCTCAAAGATCCCCAGATTCAACCCAAAAATACCTTCTCCGAGACACATTATAGTCAAACTGGAAAAGGTCAAAGACAAAGAGAGAATTCCAAAAGTAGCAAGAGAAATGCATCAAGTGACCTCTAACAGAGCCCCCATCAGACTAACAGCAGACTTCTCAACTAAAACTCTACATGCCAGAAGAAAATGGGAT
>NW_007781710.1:2569-2993 GCF_000696425.1 Galeopterus variegatus
AAAAAAAAAAGACTAGAAGAACCTCAAATAAACAAACTAATGCTACACCTGAAAGAACTAGGAAAACAAGAACAATCCAATACTAAAAATAGTAGACAGAAAGAAATAATAAAGATTAGAGCAGAACTAATTGAAATACAGACCCAAAGAACAATACAGAAGATCAATGAAATAAAAACTTGGTTTTGAGAGAAGATAAATAAAATAAATTATTAGCTAGATTAACAGAAAAAAAAGTTGCAAGTAACAAATATCAGAAATGAAAATGGAGACACTACTACTGATACAACAGAAATGCAAAGAATCAGTAGAGACTATTATAAACAACTATATGCCAACAAATTGAAAATCTGGAAGAAATGGATAAATTTCTGGACACATACAAATTACCAAGACTGAACCAAGAAGAAATAGAAAACCTGAA
>NW_007781711.1:0-202 GCF_000696425.1 Galeopterus variegatus
GCACCCTCATAAACCTCATTTGCTACCCGTTCAATGATTTCTAGCACATCTTTGCTTGATCCACTGAAGATTGTCTGCTCTTGCTGTACACATGCCCTTCTTTATTTATATCATTTATTATCATTCAACTCTAATGCCACATCATAAGAGAATAAACTTCCCTAAACAGGCTCATGAAAATAATCTCTATCATCTCACACTC
>NW_007781711.1:2198-2993 GCF_000696425.1 Galeopterus variegatus
CTTGTGTGATAATAAACGGAACTGCTCAACAGAACCCCGGCTGCATCTGAGTTCCTTTAACGGGCTGGTTGGGGCCGGCAGCTGTGCTCACCTCTCTTCACGGCTCTTTTCTCCCCGTCTCCTCTCGATGGGGACCAGAGGGAAAGAGGAATCCGGGCAATTTGCTCTCCCACCAAGGGAGAGACTGATAACGAGGCTAGGGTTGTTCGGGTCGGCTGGCGGCTGACCTGACAAGATTCAACGTGGTCCCTACCAAAAGAGCAATGACATTCTTCACAGAAATAGAAAAATCAATCCTAACATTTATATGGAACAACAAAAGACCCAGAATAGCCAAAGCAATCGTGAGAAAAAAAGAAAAGTCAGAGGCATTATACTTCCTGACTTCAAACTGTATTACAAAGCCATAGTAACCAAAACAGTATGGTACTGGCATAAAAACAGACATGTGAATCAATGGAACAGAATTGAGAACCCAGAAATCAACGCATGTATTTAAGCCAGCTGCTCTTTGACAAGGGCACCACATGTAAACGAATGAAACTTGACCTGTCTCTCTCACCATATACCAAAACCAAATCAAAATGGATTAAAGACTTAAATATAAGACCTGAATCTTTAAAACTCCTAGGGGAAAACATAGGGAAAACACTCCACGATGTAGGACTGGGCAAAGACTTTATGAATATGACCACAAAAACACAGGCAACAAAAGAAAAAATAACAAATGGGATTATATGAAACTAAAAAGCTTCTGCACAGCAAAGGAAACAATAAACAGAGTGAAAAGACAAC
>NW_007781712.1:0-2993 GCF_000696425.1 Galeopterus variegatus
AAATGCTTTCTTTTCTTAGGATAAGCTGTATAATTAATGACTTTGAGAAAAAAACAAAGTTCGCCTTTTTTGTTGTTGTTGTTCACTATAGGATGATTTTGAGAGAAAAAGAAAGTTCACTCTACAACCAGCTATTAGCAGCAGCAGCAGCAGCAAGTGGCTGTCCCGACAGCAGGTGCACTGAGAGGGGGCACCCGAATGTCCAGGGAGCAACTTACTTGCCCACAGAAAGCTTTATTTCACATACCGCCTATCTACAGTATTCCATGCCAAAATGAGGAAAACACTGATCTAGAACCCTTTCCACGTAAATACTTCCCAGAAATTTTACAGGGTCCCTATCTCTGGCCCGCGCTCACAGAAAGAGTAAATAAAAGGTGTTATATCAAAAATATGCCTGACAGAGAGTTATGTAATTTTTTTTCCCTGGAAAACATAACCCAGCTGGTGAGACCCATGATATTTTTAGTGCTTTTTCATTAAAATCTGTAGAATATTCAGTAATATCACTACAAAAGAAGTTTATAGCTATTTTAGAGAAAGCCATAAACTGTTCTGTGACATCATTTCTGGGAATTCATCCTTAGGAAATTTTTTTAAAGTAGTAAGAGAATACATATAAAAAAATGTTCAACACATTTGTTCACAATTGTTCAAAAAGAGAAATAACTTACATATAGAATAGTGGTTGAATATATTGTGGTTCATCTCCTTAAAAATGAAATATGAAGACTGTAAAGTATAATAACAGAAAAGATTTCTGATGTACTAACTTTTCAAAGCAGATATCAAAACTGTCAGGACACTATGATTGTCTCTATATTATACAGATGGGTGGATGAAACCTATCAATGGATAGGGAGGCAAACAGAAAATGCAAAAATAAAAACAGTTGTTTAGGTACTAAAAAAATGTGTGTGTCCCCCATTTTAAAATTTCATTTTATGTTGTTTTAATAATACTTCAGTGATCAATGCACATATTTTCAAAGCCCCATTCTAAGGTGCTTGGTTTGTAACTCTGAGCCCTAAAAAGAAGGCGGAGTCATGAGAAACAGTATAATACCACAAATGTGCAGGTTTTAAGGAATCATTTGATAAAAAGAGACATATCAGGTTGTAAGGAACAAGCATGAGTCCTGCTCAGGAGTAAAGGTCTAAATAGGGGCAGAGAGACTGTCACATGGGAAGAAGAGAAAATTATTCTCCTCTGCCCAGGTGCATAACAAATTCATGAGAACTGTGCTGTGTGGCCACAACCATCCTCCTCTCAGCTCCTGCCAAGTCATGGCAGAGAGAAAGCCTAAGTTCTAAAAATCAGGAACTAAAATCCCTCCTGGGGAATTATTTCAAAACTAAACAAGAAAGAAGGTGAGAAAACAGTTGACAACTGAGGCTTAAAGGGAGCTCCAGGAACTTAACAGCCAGAAGCTTCTAACCCCCCAAAACAGACAAAACTCCTAAGCCTTCCAGGGAAAGGTAATAGAAAATTAAATACTAAGAAAGTACCTTTATTTTTTGATCACATTTTTTTGGCTTTGTTCTAAATTGTGTATCATTTGTTGGGCTGTTCCTACAAACCAAAGCTTATAAAGAAATAAATTTCAAAATATGCAAAAAATACAGGCAATGATAATGCTACAGCAAATGTCAAACATCTAAACGGGTACAGAAGAAAAAATTCTTTTTCTGAGCCTCGACTATACTTATTCTCAACAAAAACTGTAGATGTTCAAAACCAACAAACATTCTTGTTTTCTAATCATTTCATACATGTGTATCTAACATCTCAAAGTGGTAATCTAATTCAAGGAGGAGGTAATAATGGTCTTTGCAAAGCCCCTAATAATTAACAAATTCAAAGCAGAGAGGAAAGAGTCAAATTTATCCACTGGCTCATAGATTATTAATAAGAGCAAAATATTCAATAATTCTTATGGACAGAAGCCAGATGGACAGCCTGAGCACACAGCAAATAGATTTATTCATTCATTCATTCACTCATCACGGATCCACCCAATCGCCTACTAAATATTTACCAACTGCCATTTATCCTAGGCACTGTGATAGCTGCTGCCAATACAGTGCTGAGCCAACCCTGCCCTGAGGGAGGTTATAGTTTCATGGGGACCTTAAACAAATAAAAACTTAATCCGTGATAAGTGCTGTATGAGCATTAATTTAATCTTAATGTCTTTGAAATGTTTTTCCATAAACAGCACACTTACAAAGTATTTTCATCCGAATTTTAATCTGAATATACTAGTGTTTAGGTCTAATTTCCAATTTGCTAGAAATGCAGAGGACAGTAGAACAAGTTAATGAACACCATAAGGAAACAATCAGACAAATCCAAAATGTGGGGCACTGCCCTCGTCTCTTCAGAAGGTCAGTGGGATGAGAGAGGAGAGCGGAGAGTATAGGACAGGGGACTGGGGAGCTATTCAAAGGTAAATAAAATTGGAGACATAACAATGAAAGCAATGTGTGATTCCTGATTGAATACTGGCTTGGGGGAAAAAACAACTATAAAATATACTTGGGGGATAACTGGGAAATTTTGAATAAGGACTGGGTATTAGAATTATTTTTATATCACATATTATAGGAAATATTAACTTTTTAGGTATGATAATGGTATTATAGTTATGTTAAAAAATTCCCAAATTTTTCAAAGATGCATGCTGAAGAATCTGGGGGTGAGGCATGCATGGGGAAATGAGCCACCTCCCCACCTCCTGTGAAGGGGAGAGAACCTGAGTCAACAAAAACACATGCATTACTTTGAAATGGTGCAGCAAACAAACAAAAAAAACAGAAGGATAAATGGATGGACGGATGAATAAATGAAGTAAATATGGCAAAATATTGACAACTGTTGGATCTGGGTTGGGAGTCTATGGGTATTAATGTACTATTATTTTTTACTTGTTGGTATGGTTGAAAATTTTCCTAAGGCAATGTTTAAAAACCATTACATACGATGCTCTCGCA
>NW_007781713.1:0-2993 GCF_000696425.1 Galeopterus variegatus
ATTGGGAACAATTAAGAAAAGTTCTACTGTAGTCCCAGACTATGAACATTTAACTTCTAATTGTGTAACTTGGGAGGAGAAAGAGAGAGAGAGAGAGAGAGAGAGAGAGAGAGAGAGAGAGAGAGAGAGAGAGAACATAGTGATAATTCTACCCACCATTCCACCAAAGACTTCGCACTCCAAAGTGAGAAGGAAACGGGAGACAAGTTGTATGACTCTAGTGATCTCATGGGCTTCTGAGTGTGTGACCATCTCAGGCTACTGAAAATTATTCTTGTTTTACAGATATATGCTGTTCACATAGATGGCCTTTCACTGCAAGCCGGCAACTTCATGTGGTGTCATCCTGACAAAACAGCAATCTGGGGTAATGTGAGGAGAAATTTGGCTGCACGTGTAACTTGGGAGGAGAAAGAGAGAGAGAGAGAGAGAGAGAGAGAGAGAGAGAGAGAACATAGTGATAATTCTACCCACCATTCCACCAAAGACTTCGCACTCCAAAGTGAGAAGGAAACGGGAGACAAGTTGTGTGACTCTAGTGATCTCATGGGCTTCTGAGTGTGTGACCATCTCAGGCTACTGAAAATTATTCTTGTTTTACAGATATATGCTGTTCACATAGATGGCCTTTCACTGCAAGCCGGCAACTTCATGTGGTGTCATCCTGACAAAACAGCAATCTGGGGTAATGTGAGGAGAAATTTGGCTGCACTAGACTTGGGAGAGGAGGAGTTTCTGCTTTTGTTTGGGTGATCATTGGGGTTAGTTTTCTTTACACATGGTTTTTGTCAAAAAGGCTGATTTTAGAACCTAACTTGGGTATAATACAACTATACTGTGATTAAAATTTATATTCTTCACACAATAATCAATATATCACTTTGATTAGTAAAAGCAAACATGTTTTCATACACACTAGAAACTGTAAAAGACTAAACATAAATTGGATGAAATTTACCAACAGCTGAAGCAATCTACCCTGAAAATCATATAAAAATCCTCTTTGCTTCCCAAATCTCAACCTAGGTGCCAGGGTGTTTATCACATATTGAGGAGATTAAGTTACAGCTGCCATAAAATAAATGAATCTAATTGTAGCATGTAATGGATAATATGTTAAAGATATGTGAAATATCACAAAAAGAAATTCAGCATCAGAATTTTTTAGGGCTAACTAAACACCATCCAGGAGGTAGAGCAGGAGTTTTTTACTTTCTATCACCCAACAGATAAATAATGCATAAATAAGGCTCGATGAGCACATGATTGCAGCAAAGAGAGTTGAATCGTTCTGTAGCCTATTTTGTCCAGGTTGTGCTAGATTGGACACTCTGGCTGTAGAGAATTATCCTCCTTGGAGGCCCTGATTGATGATAGCAGGTACCTTAGTACAAAATTCTAACAGAATCAATGCAAACCATTAAGCCTAAACTAGATGCAAAAAGGTTCTACAGCAACTTGTTGTTTGAAAGGATGTATTCCATATAATTACAGAAGTCACCACTAACCATCTGTTTCATTATTGTGGCATCACCTTGTTGGCCAGCATTATAAAAATGAACACTCTGGGTTTTTTTGATGAACACCATTTAGGTTAATCTGAACATATGAAACACTAATGGTAATTTCATTCAACATTTATTGTGTGTCTAGAATTTGAACAGCTTGATAGTAGACAGATTTGAAAAAAAAAACAGAGTTCTTATTCTCAGTGTTTTCAGGTCAGGTCAGCAAAGGAAACAAAGAATGCATGCAAATTGCTCTTATAGAAGGTGTAATGGGGTTATTTACTTAAGATGTTTATTCAGCACCTACTGTATGCTTGACCCTATGGTTGGAGCAGCAGTTACAGATGGAAGAGACACAGTTCCTGCTCTTAAGAAGTTCGTGATAAGCTTGCAGAGGGCATCAGGTAGTGACAGAACTATGGAGTCACATACACTGTTTTAAGATCTATAATAGAAAAAAGCTCAGATGAACCCTGCTCTTAAGGAGTTCATGATAAGCTTGCAGAGGGCATCAGGTAGCGACAGAACTATGGAGTCACATACACTGTTTTAAGATCTATAATAGAAAAAAGCTCAGATGAAGCTGAGTTATAAGGGGAAGGGGCCTACTCTATCCTCCTTTGGGATCATGCAGGAAAGCTACCCAAAACTTTGACAGCTGGCTGAATTTTTTAAGACCAAGCATAATTAGCCAATAAAGAAAGGGGTAAGATGGAAGAAAGATATGCCAGGAAGAAGAAGAAAAAAATAACAGATTAAAATATCACATTGGCGAATTATAGAGGTGAGAGGGTATGATGTGTTCAAGGATCTGCAAATGTATTTAGTGTGGGCCACATGAGGGGACGATGCAGCAGGAGGAGGGATGGGGAGGCAGGCAGGAACCCGACCTTGAGGCAGGCTCAAGGAACTGGGACTTTATTTGCAAGGGGGATTTTAATCATATCACCATGATGGTCAAATGTTTATATTAGAAAGAAGAACTTGGTATCGGAGTGGAGAATGGCTAGGAGGGAGGGCAAAGTTGGAGCTGGGGTTAGTTAGAAAGCTGCTTCTGTGGTCTAGGGGAGAAGCGATGAGGGCCTGAGCTGAGGCAGAGTCAGTGAAGGACATGAGCTGAACGGCAGGTGGCAGAATCTTCAGGTTTGGTGGCCCTGTCTGGGTGGCTCAGTGAAAGTGGTCCTATCCCCTAAGATGGAGACCACAGGAGGGACTTTTCTAAATAGGCAGATAATGAGTTTGGTCTTGAACCCGGGGTGTTTGAGATGTGTATGGGAAAACTAAGTGGGTATATCCAGGAGGCAACTGAATCATTGAGTTTAGGGCTCAGCAGAGTGGTTGGGGCTGGTGGGGCTGGGAAGCATTGAATTGGAAACCATAGGGGGTGACTACAGCTATGGGAGATTTTGAGAGCAATTTTCTCAGCAAGAAGAAAATCGGGAACCAGTGAGAAGAGAATATTAAAATCTATGGTGGGGGGAGAAA
>NW_007781714.1:0-467 GCF_000696425.1 Galeopterus variegatus
AGGGTTGCGATCCGTTGCCGGTCACGAAAAAAGACAAAAAGGAAAAAAAAAAAAAAGTAGGTATCTTTGTTTTAAACACTACTGATTATAAAAATAATAAATTCATAATACATAAAACATAAAAAATAAAGATTACATAGAAAAAACAAAGATGCCCATAACCCCTCAAATAGTAGATAATGAATATTTACTGTATTGCTTGTCACTTTTTTCTGTATGCCATTTTTCTTTTCTTTTTTATATATAATAAATCAACATGGCTTTAAATCCTATTTTTTCCAACATTGTACCCTGAGCCCTTTACAATGACAGTGAAGATTTTTAAGTTATTTAGACATACAAATACACCATAATTTACTCAACCCAATACACACTTTAAAAATAATCTTAAAAAATACTTTTCCCCTAAGTACACTTACTCTTTTTTCCAGCACTCTAGTGGGTTTTGAGTTAATGAAATATTTTCC
>NW_007781714.1:2271-2993 GCF_000696425.1 Galeopterus variegatus
ATATTAAAAATCCGTTCCTCTCTTATTTCATTGGTTAGAACTCAGTTTCAAAATCACACTATTTATAAGAGAGATTAGGAAATGTGATCTAGCTGGTGCTCAGACGAAGGGGAAAGGGATCTTTTAAAATAATAAGCAGCCTCTGTTACAAGCTTTGAAACTAACAGTCCTATACAAAAAAAAAAAAAAAAATTGCTAGCTTATATTATGTCTCAGCTTCCTATATAAGAGTTTTTCATGAATAAATTCTTATGAATTTCAGTCGATACTACTTTCAAAGTCTCAAAATCAACTGTGCATAATAAAAAATAAACAGAGCTATGTTACTTCTAGAATATTTTCCTTTGAAAATATTGATACATAGGGAAATAAATAACCTATATCCATTAGAATTTTCAGAAGTAATTATGTTATTTTAGAAAAAGTTTTTAAAGATTCATCTGAAAACTTGAGGCTGATTCATAGCTCTCTAGATACTGTATCATTTTGGAGATATCTTCTGGATTTTCTAGACCCCTTTTAGCTGAAAAAAATGTTTAAATTATCCATATTCATAGTTCAGAGTTATGGCAAAAATATTTCATTCTAATCTAATGTAAAAGAGCAATCAATGTTCCATTCTGGTATTCATACAGCATACATCTTCATCCATTTTCTAGTACTTCCAATGGTACTCAGACTTTAATGTGCATTAATACTACCAGAGCTTGAAGGTAACAATA
>NW_007781715.1:0-767 GCF_000696425.1 Galeopterus variegatus
TGAGGGTCTCATCAGCACCTGTTCATGCTCACTCTGCACTCTCCCCACCCCTGAGAACCTGCTGAGCCTGGAGGGCAGCCGCAGCCTCAAGTCCACGTGTCTAAAATGGCGCACCTTCTATTTCCACCTTCAGCCAGTTCTTTCTCCTTGACTTCCTCTTTCTCTAACACACTCTCCCACTTACTCAGACTTGACACTTAGCCATCTTTAACATCTCCCTCTCCCTCATATACCAGAGCTACTCGGTAACCAAGAGCCTATCTACTGCCATGATCTGTTTCTACTCACAATACTTCTGACACCAGAAGGTGTGGGTTTTTTCCATATCCACAATCAGTTCTCCAGTTCTCTGAACATCAACTGGTTGCCCAATGATTCGATTCAATTCTGACACTAGTTACTCAGAGTTAGCTCACACTTCCCAGATGAAGAGCTCAGTCCCACAAGACTGCTCCCACTTCAGACACCAATCACAAGTCCTGGCCACCTGTATTTCTGATCAACTGGCTATAAAGTTGGGGGTTCCCACAATCCCCTCCTCAATTTCAATAACTGGCTAGAATGACTCACAGAATTCAATTTACTCACAGGAAAACAATTTATTTACTATTACTGGCTTACTATAAAGAATGCAACTCAGGAAGAGCCAAAGGAATGCAAGGTATTAGGGGAGGGACACAGAGCCACCTCCCAGCACCTTGATGTATTCACTAACCCAGAAGCCCTCTGAATCCTGTTGTTTAGGGATTTTATGAAGGTTCCATTAC
>NW_007781715.1:2648-2993 GCF_000696425.1 Galeopterus variegatus
CACTTAATGTAAATGATGCTTAAAGGATTATATACACAGATATTTTAATTGTAATTGGGGACAATCCATTAACAAAAGAATGACTCTGTAAATGATGGAACCTCACATATGTAGTGTTGGATCTTCCTGATGCCACCTCAAAATCCAACCACCAACTATTCTGCTTTGGGTAAAGTCAGCCTTAAGGACTGGCCAGGCCTGGATGTTTCAGGGTTCCCAGGATGTGCTTGTCTTCCAGGTGCAACTTCAATACCACTCAGATCAAAATTAGACAAGGCTGTCACACTCAGTCTGCCATCCACTGTAATGGATGACTTTGGGAAAGTGACTGACTTCTCTGAGATT
>NW_007781716.1:0-201 GCF_000696425.1 Galeopterus variegatus
ATCCGAACCCTCGGCGGGAGCACCGCCGCGCTCCCAAGCAGCACACTCTCCAGTGCGCCACTGGGCCGGCCCAGGAAATATTTTTTTATTATTTAAAAAAATAAACTGCAAGAGAATTAAGTGAATTTGTAATCTGGGAACAAATTAAGTGAATTTATAATCTTTTAAATTAACACTGAAAACTTTGGACAGTAAAAACTG
>NW_007781716.1:2390-2993 GCF_000696425.1 Galeopterus variegatus
CTCAATCCATAGCACTCTTGGAGATTATCAGAATCCCCATGACATATCTAAAATCTTTGTATAATATGTCTAGCAATGTCTCTTCTCTTCAAAGCTATTTCAGAAAATTCTGAAAGGTAGATGCTATCAAACACAAAATCTTTACAATTAAAAAAAAAACCTCAACATTATTTTAATGTTTATGGTATTGTAGAAAACAAGGTTATTCACTTCCAGAATGTAGAGATATAAGCAGTTCACTTCCTGAGCTTATGAAATAGCAAGCTTATATAAGCAATTACATTTGCATAGTCAATAAATCAATCACTAGAATAACTATGATTAAAATAAATCAATTTAAAACCATTTAAATGATAGCATAATCTGGGTGAAAGTGCATTTCAAAACATATTCAGAAAAACTGAATTGTCCTCATTCATGAAAGTTTGATATTTTGAAAAGAACCAAAGCCTCTTCCACATTTTAAGGTATCTGTATAGCAACACCCCACTCCTTGGTACCAATTTTCTGTATTAGTCCGTTTTGTATTGCTATGACAGAATTACCTGAGACTGGGTAATTTATAAAAAACAGAGGTTTATTTGGCTCATGATTCTGGGACAG
>NW_007781717.1:0-551 GCF_000696425.1 Galeopterus variegatus
GTTAAAATAAGACATTTTGGACCAATATTTGGTTACCTTTGGAGTTTGGGCCCTTCCACTGCCTCATTCTTTTCTTTTCTCTGGATATCTTTTAAACTTCTGAGGGTCACTGGGGAGAGACTTGTGTGTGAGCTGTCCACTCTCCTCACTGGCTCTGCTGAAGTGGAGCTGACCTCACCCTGCTTGGCAAGCCTGGAGGCTTCCAAGACCACGTAGGCACACTGGCCTAATCTGGGTAATGCAAAAGATCAGAAGTATTTATCTGTTATGATCTCACGTATGGTCACTGAGTAGTAGAACTCCATGTCACTTCAGGAATAGAGTTTCTAGGAACTAAACAAAAGAAGCTAAATAGAAGAGAGTCCATGAGAAATATGCCACAAAGAATTATGATTAGCTAATGAAAACAAAATTATAAGTTGTTCCTATATGACAGTAACTGTCAAAATATTATAAGAAATGACTTATTTTTATTATTTATTTCTGCACAATAAAAGTTAGTAAAAATATCAACCAATAAACGATCCTTACATCTTTTAAACATACATTTT
>NW_007781717.1:2621-2993 GCF_000696425.1 Galeopterus variegatus
TCTCTTCATAATTTTTGCAGGAAAAAGAGACCAACTAGAATCTTGGAAGAGCAGCTTCCAGAATGCATTATGCACACTTAATAGGGGGAGCATAGTGAATGCTGTGGCATGCTTCCCAGACTCCTCCACCACTTCATGACTGAAGCACCCAGGTACTGGGCATGTTGATGGCTCATACCAGCCCTTGTCTGACATATCTGGGAATTGCCATTGGCTGAAGAGAGTCACCTTGTCCAAGGCCATGTCCCCTTCCCAGGGAATAGCCTTCTTACAAGGACTGGCCAATGTGGGGTACAAGTTGCAGCTGGCTTGCCTCAGCTTGGGACAACTTTGAAAGATCATCATAGTTTCAGAAAGCCCTGTGGCATCGGC
>NW_007781718.1:0-1042 GCF_000696425.1 Galeopterus variegatus
AGTTGTAAATGGACTTTTGATGCCAGCAACTCCACGGTGTAATAATGGGAAACTGAGTCGAACTGTCAGGGCTCCCAGCTCTACTCTCTGGCCGGTGGTGAATGAGGTTTCTTCTCGGCATCATCTCCTTAGCCTGGCTGGTGGCAGGGCTGATGTTCTGCTTGGCCAGTGACAAGTCTCTCTGGAAGTATGCTGTCTAACTCGTGTGTTCTCCGGGAAAAACAATTCCCACTGTGAGAAGTGGGTAGAGGTTTCACTAGAAGCCCAGGAGCTGATGGAATGGTTGCATGTTGGATTCCTGAAGGCTGGACAATCCTACTCACAGTAGTTCCTGAGGAACACAAGTCTCACTTTAGAAAGCTTACTGTTGGAGGTTATACTCTTTGTCCAAAGACCTGAATATGAGGTCTCTTTTAGTGAAGTTTTAGGTCCTACCTTATTCTTTAGTCAATCTTTATGGATGTGGTAGGCTATAAACAATTTTGATCCATAGAATGATCAGAAGGAAAAGTAATAAAGAACTTAATCATTTTTTTTCAAGCCACCAATTCTATATGTATTGAGATGGAATATATCAAGTCTTATGGAGAAGTTTGTTATTTTAAATTTGTTTATTTACATTCTAAGATGTTGTAGAGCAGTTGGGGGAGGGGGAAAAAGAAGGAAGGATATGTGGGGGAAGGAAGAAGGGCATGGTTGAGGCCTGTGGCACCCCCCTCATTCCAGCAGGGGAGACCAGGGGGCTTCCAGCAGTGGCTTGGTCACTGCTGGGCTGCGTGCAGATGTTGGGGGTGGGGGTCTGGCCGAAGTGCTCAGCCCCCCAACACACCAGCTTGGGAACCTGGGGTGCTTCCTGCAGTGGCTCAGTCATTGCTGGGCTGGTTATGGGTATCAGGGGGGTGTGAGCAAGGCCCCCAGCCCTCCCCCGTTCCTGGCTTTGGAGCCCAGGGGGCTTCTGATCCTTCTAGGTTTTGTAGGTGTTCTTTGATGTGAGACCTTTACTAGTTAACATCAGATTTGGTCTCTCGTCTGTAGGTATTTT
>NW_007781718.1:2461-2993 GCF_000696425.1 Galeopterus variegatus
ATCCATGTTGTTGCAAATGGCAGTATTTCATTCTTTTTTATAGCTGAGTAGTATCCCATTGGGTAGATATACCCAATTTCCATATCCACTCATCCAATGATGGACATTTGGACTCGTTCCAACTCTTGGCTATTGTAAAGAGTGCTGCGATGAACATTGGGGTACAGGTATACCTTCGACTTGATGATTTCCATTCCTCTGGGTATATTCCCAGCAGTGGGATAGCTGGATCATATGGTAGATCTGCAGTTCTTTGAGGAACCTCCATACCATTTTCCATAGAGGCTGCACCATTTTGCAGTCCCACCAACAATGTATGAGAGTTCCTTTTTCTCCACAACTTCACCAACATTTATCGTTCAGAGTCTTTTGGATTTTAGCCATCCTAGCTGGGATGAGATGGTATCTCAGTGTAGTTTTGATTTGCATTTCCCGAATGCTGAGTGATGTTGAGAATTTTTTCATATGTCCGTTGGCCATTCGTATATCTTCCTTAGAGAAATGCCTACTTAGCTCTTTTGCCCATTTTTAA
>NW_007781719.1:0-2993 GCF_000696425.1 Galeopterus variegatus
TTTGACTACATCAACCCTTTTCTCTTCTAAGACCTTCTCACTGCACTACAGAAGAAAACCAATTTGACTTCTCACGCCAATTTGACTATCTTCTTATTCTCCACAAAACAAACATCTGAGTTTGCCTAAGTGTTTCAGATGCAATTTAACACAGAGTGGAAAGGATTGGGGGAAAAATGATTTCTCAGTCTCATTTCAATTCTGCAACGTTATGACTTTAACGTTATAGAATCTCACTTTCTAACCCATCACTTCTTCCCCCTCTCATCATAGCCATTCTGGTCTTTTCAACAAGTACCAAAATGGAACACACACCCTCCTCTCGTCCCCATTCACTCGCCTCCACAAAGCCTCACTCAGAAAGCAAACTTCTTTAGTTTCTCAACTTAAAACCGTACTTTATAAAAATTCTTCCTGATCTTTAGCTACTTCACTTGTGGAATACCCAAACCCAGTGCTAAGCATGTAATTAGCCCACCATAAATATCTGTTAATTGACTGATGATTTTAATATTATTTATTCTTTTCATTTCACATACTTGTTCGGTGTTTTACCTGTTGTCTATTTATCCACTGTGCCTACCTTCATTGTTGTTTTCTCTTAAACTACAAGCTGCAAAGTGTAGAAGCCATGTTTCTTTGACTCAATGTAGATAATGGGCTGTAGAGAGATGCTTAAACAGACTTTTCAACTGATTGATTAATACAACGATTGACGGATGGATGGAGGAAAGAGTGAACGCATCACAGCATTTCCATTTGCTATTCCAACAAGCTAAGTTTACCAAAGGGGTCCCGCTCTGCCTCTGCCCCCTGAACAAAGCACCAGAGGTAGGCGAGTGAGAGAGGTCAAGGCACAGCCTTCCCTACCACACACAATAGAGAAGGGCGTCTTGCAGAAGATAGGGCTTCTTCTTGGGCTAATTGCTGCAAAGCATCTTTTGAGGCAAGGTGATTATTTTCTATTATTTCTTTATCATTTTCTCATGGTAACTTCTACTTTTTGAGATAAAAAGGAAAGAAAGAAAAAAACAATAAGCCCTACACTTATTTCTTTAACCCAACACTTCCTAATTGTGAGTCTCATTAAGTGCAACTGCTTCCCCTGCTGTTAGTAACTTATTTATTCATTTCTGAGGCCATTATACACTCAGTCTACAGATGGACTTTATAAGCCTAAAAAAGGAAAAAAGAGATAAGAAAAATATTTAAATGTTTAAAATGCCATATTTAATTGAGAAAACATGTTAATTTCAAGTCCAAATTAAGGATCTTGGGACTCAAAAGGTTAATTTTTTTTTTTCTTTTGGCCAGATTGTTTTGACCAAATAGAGGAACGGGTAGGACTGGACATATGGAAGCAAGCAACAGATCTCAGGATTTCATGAATTCTGGCTGGAAATACAGAGATATGTCTCTGCCCATGTTTATTACTATTACTGCAACATGCAACGTTCAAGATGATGAGCTCCCTCAGGAGCTATGTCTCCATGTGCATTCCCAGGGCACTAACTGAAAGTCCTTGACTCTCTCTGCCACCTCAGAAAATATAAATTAAAATAAAGTCCAATTTAGTTTTTAGTTGTTCATGCATTCACTTATGTAACAAATATGCATTGAATATCTACTATGTGCCAGGTATACAAGTTTTCAGGCCCATTTCAACTCTGCAATGTCATGATTTTAAAGTTATAAGATCTAATTTTCTAAACAGTCTAAATCATTCTAGGCACTATGGATACACAGGTGAGAAGATATACAAATTCTCTGCTCTCATGAAGCTTACATTCACATAGTTTGGCACTTTCTTTGCTCCAATTAATTAAGGGGACACAGTACACCTTTGGTACACTCATTCCGTCTCTGGCTCCTTGGCAGCAGGATCTAAGCTAATGGGGGGATATAACTCAATCCTCAACAAATCCTCAAAGTCCATTGTGTAGAAGGGGTGACCAAGGCGGTGCCTGTGCCCTTCCCTTTAGCACTGGGACCATCATAGTGATATGGCTCTGAATCACTATAGATCACTATAGATCACATTAGCCACTCTTGATTAACGGAGATGTATGGCTCTTTGCAGAGGCTGTCAGAAATGCTATTGTAGAAGAATATTTCACAACAAATTCAGGTTAGATTGTTAACCTTAAAAAGCAGTTTATAAAACACTATATGCAGCGTGCTATAACTTCGGTTAAAAGAAAAAGAATATCTGTGCACAGAAAAAGATGGCTAGAATACATAGCAACATGTTAGCAATGAATAGTTCTAGTGAGGATTGTGGGTGCTGTGCAGGTGTGAATGTATTTGAATACAGGCATGCATATGCCTTTCAATATTCTAAATTTTCTATAATGAAAGTGTACTAAATTTTCTAATACTGGAGAGAAAATTTGTATCTTCCCCCAATAAAACTACATCAAATATTACTTCAACCAAATGTGTGCTCCAGTGAAAGAGGAGCCAGACTCTGTCAAGGTAGTCTTCTTCTGTAGCTTATGAGGTGATATTGTTTGGCCTTGTCCACACTTGGAAGTGAAGCTCTGAAGTATTTCTCATCGAATTCCACATGGACCTATTAGCCAGCAGCAACCTAGTGACCATACTTTTTAAAATCCTGCTATTAGGTGTAGTGCATGGGTAGTATTTCATCACCTATAAATAGTTAGTAATTTTTCCAATAGCACTTATTCTACTGAAATAAATTATACATTCTTCAAAAATGGCATTAAAAGGGGCCGGCCCGGTGGCGCACTGCTACAGTGCGCCGCTTGGGAAGCGCGGCGGCGCTCCCCCCGAGGGTTCGGATCCCACATACAAACCGGTTCCCGCTCACTGGCTGAGCGAGGTGCAGACGCGGCACCGAGGGTTGCGATCCTGTTGCCGGTCACGAAAAAAGACAAAAAGGAAAAAAAAAAAAATGGCATTAAAAGAAACATTACAATTCTATCAAACATAAGACCTTTCAACAAGTATATATATATATATTTTTTTTG
>NW_007781720.1:0-758 GCF_000696425.1 Galeopterus variegatus
AACAAATGAACAAACAAAAATAACTAGGGGGTGTTAAAAAAAAAATAATCATGAGCTCCTGGGAGAGATTAGTGGTGCTTTTGGTCGAAAACTATTTTTAGAAAGGACAGTTGTAGAAACTTAATAGCATCAACCACCAGAAATATATATACAGGTACTACGGAAGGTTTAGAGATCAGGTAATAATTCCTTTTCCTTCTTGCATCCCCAGAGCTGAACCTTTAGGTGAGAAATACATCAGGAAAGGGAGGCATCCAGATTTAATAATAAGTTTTGGTGGAGTCGGATATGATGTTTTCGTTTAAAAATGCTCTTTATCATTTCTTCCACTATTGTGGATTTTATGTTGTTATAATTTATAAAGAAATAAAAGGAGGAAAAGTGGTTTTCTTTCTTTTTTTTTTTTAGAAGATGACCAGTAAGGGGATCTTAACCCTTGACTTGGTGTTATCAGCACCAGGCTCTCCCAAGTGAGCCACGGGCCGGCCCTAGAAAAGTGGTTTTCAAAGAAGGCTTGGGAGCAGGCACTATTCTGTTGAGATCGGTGTCAAGAAAATATTTCACTTAATGACTGGTACCCATTCCACCAAGCTTCTTATTCTGACTTTTAATCTTTCAGCAAGATGTTTTGTTTTCCCACAGACATCTTCTAATATTCGTTCTAGAAGGGCAAGAAGAGGGATGGTTAGCTCAGCTGGTTAAAGTGGGGCCTTGTAACACCAAGCCACCAAAAATAAAAAAATTAAAAAAAAAAAAAA
>NW_007781720.1:1758-2992 GCF_000696425.1 Galeopterus variegatus
AAAAAAAAAAAAAAGGTAAGAATACTCACTGAAGCCCACATACCAAATATTTAATACCTATAATTCTAGTTAACCACTGTCAATACATATTTTTTACCCTCCCTCTGACTAGTATATGCCTCATATTGACACAGGAGGCTGGGTAGAATTTGAAATTGTTGGACCTTGTCATAGTGTAGGCATGGTTCCTCCTGGGGGGAAAAAAAACCTGAAGAAAAGCTGGCGGTCCCTGGTTCAGGTGGATAATTTGGGGACCCCTTATAGGAGCAGCTGTAGGAGGTGGGAAACCACACAGACTTTTCTGACTGTGAGGCTGGTCTGGACTCTTGTGGAGGAGACCAGAGAGAAGTGCCCCAGGGCGTAGGCAGCACTTTCACCCTCCATTGTTTGTTTCTGAAGTTAAGAAGGGAGAATGTTCTGTCCAGTCACCTCTACAGAAAAAGCGCCCTCCTGCAGCTACTAGTCTCTCACCTCTCTTCTTCCAGATTCTCTGGGCCCACCCCTCCTCCATTTGACTGACTTCTATGCACTGATGTTGATGGCAGGTGATTTAGGGGACTTGCTGCTTCTAAAAGTGTACACCCCACTCTACCCATACCCTGCCCTGTGAACCTATGCACTCGCTCAGCTGGGTCTCCTTCCCATAGGGACACTTTTCCTGCTGAGTCCCTTCCCTCTGTCCCCAGAACCAAATGGCATCTCCTGTCCTATCCCTGGATGGCTTAAGCCAGGGAAACTTCCAGATCTCAGAGGAGTCAGGCAAAGGAATGATGGCCTTATGGGTGCTGAGCTTCTCACAGATATAAAGGGGAGTGCTGGAATCGGAGGCTCCTTCCTTACCTTCTCTCCTCCTGGCATTGCTTGCTGCTCCTCAGAGCCTTATTCTCTCACCCAGCTCAGGCTGTTGCTGGACACTGTGGTCTCTGCATAGCTGAAGTGGATCTCAAAGGACTCCTGTCTGCACAAGGTCTGAGCTTCTCCAGAATTCACAGCTTGGTTTCCCATGACTGCATGAAGGATATCTGGAGCTAATGGTAACTAGAAAGAGGTTTATTTCAAACTAGGAAGAGGAGTTTTTTCAAGGGTCTGATGGGGCATCTCACCCCACACCAAACGCAGTGGAAAAGATGGGTTGAGATCTAACCCTGCCATTGTTAACTTCTCAAATAGAAATAAATTTAAATTTATGAGTATGCCGCGCATTACACTACC
This sequence comes from Galeopterus variegatus, assembly GCF_000696425.1. Taxonomy (NCBI): domain Eukaryota; kingdom Metazoa; phylum Chordata; class Mammalia; order Dermoptera; family Cynocephalidae; genus Galeopterus; species Galeopterus variegatus. Next base: position 2,971 of record NW_007781720.1, read on the forward strand.
CTGGCCCTGGATGTGTGTGAGC
>NW_007781721.1:0-366 GCF_000696425.1 Galeopterus variegatus
ACTTGTTTTAACCTTTACTCCTCGCGTCTTTAAAGCTTTTTGTAACTGTCTTATGTACACGCCATGACAACTTAATTCTTAATTCTTGTCCCATTATCGGGCATGCTTACTCACCTTATCCTGATGCGGCAGGTTCCTGCGGCGGACAAAGGTTTTACTCTTTCATTTTCAGTGGTCGACCCTCCTATGCGCCGTCTTCCTCACGGTGTCCCCTGTATCCAGTGCCCCACATTTGGGCGCCAAAAATATCCCGACCCGAGGGATATTCAACGCAGACCCTGGAGGGGGAAGTGGGAATTGGATGAGACAAGAGACATGAGAAATGAAGACAAGACAGTATTCTGATCAAGTCTCGTTTATTGATTC
>NW_007781721.1:2441-2992 GCF_000696425.1 Galeopterus variegatus
AAAAACAACAACAAAACCCAACATCAAATAGACGATAGCCACCTGCAGAAGTTCTCCTACCTCAAGACACAGTCTGGGAGTGTACTACCAAGGATGTCGGGAAACAACTAGTTCAAGTGGGGTGCCCCGGGAACATTCTCAGGACCTACATGTCATTGGAGCAGGATGCTACTCAACAGCTGGCAGTTGGGCAGGCAGAAGGAAGGATGCTTTCATGGAAGGGCAGGGTCGCCTCAAGGCCTGGAACAAAGTGCAGTAAAGACAGGGCCTTTATCCATCTGTCCAGCGCTGGTTGGGCAGCACCCATGTCTTTATCCCTGCAAGGGAGAAGGTGGCTTTGGGTTATAAAGTGGCTTATCATCAATCCCCTTACAGGTCAGCTGGCTCCCTCTGCATGGATTTCCACCACACTGAGCTCCCATGCAGACTTGCAGCACTCCCTACAGTGGAAAAGGTGCTGCAGGACTTACAAATTCTAGCTCTGCAAGGGTACTTCAAAAAGCTTGTGGAAAAATAGAATTAAAAGATAATAGAAATCTTTCTATGAATTT
>NW_007781722.1:0-707 GCF_000696425.1 Galeopterus variegatus
AGAAAGTGTTACTGAAACATAATTTAAATAAAAAGTTGTAGGTTCACACTGTACAATAAATGCCCAAGTGAGTGTAGCAAGAGAGCTTGTACTGTGCTCTACAAGTTCTGTTGCAGAACTCTTCAGTCTCTATTTCCTGAAAATATTTCAAAAACACCTAACCTGTAATTTCTCATGTTCCCCATCGACTCTGATAACAAGTGACATTTCACAGGCCGTGGTGTGGGCCACAGCTGAACAGGTGCCACCAGGGGCCCCGGCCTCCAAGACATCTCCCACCTCATCGAGAGGCTAAAAGAAGCTAGTGGCCCAACCCCTCTTGTCCAAGCACACTTTTCTCTCTTAACTTTCCTGTTGTCCTTGAAAGGACATGTGAGGAAAGGGTGGGAGAAAAGAGAAGAGAACGGCTGGTCCTCTTTCAGATGTAATTGCCGTTCCCTACACCTGTCTCATATCCTAAGATGAGACCCGGAGTGGAGCAGACAATCTCCCAAACCCCTCCTGGACTCTGTCAATATAAATAGCATTCACTAATGAAAAATTTAATTTTTACTGACTATAAGATCAACAATACAGAACAAATGTGAAAGTGGACAGGACACAGGAACAACAAGCGGAAAATAGTCTGTTCTAGTCAGAGAGGGAAATACCTTTCCCCTGGGAGAGAGTGCAGACAGAAGGGGAGGGGTGGGCGGCACTGAGCCCTG
>NW_007781722.1:2166-2992 GCF_000696425.1 Galeopterus variegatus
CACGGGCGTGGTTCTGAGGGCTTTAAAGGGAGAGAACGTGAGGATCTCTTGCTCTCTCTCTCTCTACCTCTGTCTTTCTTGCAATGTGATTCCCTGTGAGACTGAAGTCACCACCAAAGAAGGCCTTCCCCAGATGTGCTCCCTGGACTTTGGACTTCCCAGCCACTGAAATTGTAAGTAATAAATACTGTTTCTTTACAAATTACCCTATTTCTGGTATTTCTGTTACAAGTAACAGAAACGGACTAATACGGGCACCCGGCAGGGATGCCTGTGCCTGTCCAGGGGATCCAGAAGGCGGCCTGGGGAGAAGGAGTGTCTATTCCCAGACGAGGAGGCAGCAGGCAGGGGGTGTGGGAGGAGGGAGCGGAGGAGGCTTCCACACGCGCTGGCGGAAGCCTGCGGGGCAGCAAACATGGCGTCTTGGAAGCCCAGAACCAAGAATCTCTCGTGGCAATGCTGATGATCGTGGTGTTTGAAGACATCCAGGAAAAGCTTTCCAGCACGACTGTGATAAAGCTAACTACACACGGCAGAGTCATCCATGCCCTGGGACCTCCTGAGGGCAGGGACCGGCTCTCATGCGTGTGTCCACCCCTGGTGCCAGCACAGAGGAGATGCTCATGAGCATTTCTGCAGGAATTACCATGAAGAAATGTCACCAGGGTCTATCCTGGCAGCTCTCCCTAGCTCATGAACCTCACTGGCTTCCAAAGAGCCCCAGCCACTGAGGCCGACGACCAGCTGGTTCGATGTCTCTGCCCATCTCGTGCTCATTAACTCTCTCTCCCTCTCTCTCCTCCCCCTACACACATCCTCAGGTGAG
>NW_007781723.1:0-646 GCF_000696425.1 Galeopterus variegatus
TGGTTCTATATTAACTCTGAAGTTGGCAAGCTTTCCAAGCCTATCAAGACCAAAACAGAACTAACCAGAGGGAAAATGATCACTCAGAACCTAGAGGGCAGGAGTCGATCTTGGAGGGAGGAAGGTCTGAGGATCTGTATGAGTATTGGCAATATAATAAGATTATAGGAGACATGTAACTAACCAATGACAAAAAGAATTGGAATTGCTTTCCAGAAAAAGGACAGTGTTCATTGAACTGTATCATCCTTTCACTTCCTGAGGGAGAGTCCAGAGTGCCTGGTTTTTGGCCAGAGAGCAGAGATTAAAAAAAAAAAAAAAAAAAGAGCCAAGATGAATAGTCCAGACTGGACGGTTCCTTTCCCACGGTGGCTGGGGTGGGGTGGTGGCTCTAAGCGGGACCACATACTGATTCTCCTCCCGGCCTTTGCAAGACTGGCTGCAAGAATGTAGACGATCAGCCCGGACCCCCAGCCCGGTCAGACAGGTGGACTTCCAAGAAGAGCACCTGACTTACAGCGAGGCTCCTTGCCACCTGAAGCCATCGGGCAACCTCCCATAATCCATACAGCTCCCAGTGCTACGGACGATCCTGCCCCCTTATTTCTCTCTTCTTTTATCTTCTCCTTTGCCACTTTCAGCTCCC
>NW_007781723.1:1312-2992 GCF_000696425.1 Galeopterus variegatus
GACGATCCTGCCCCCTTATTTCTCTCTTCTTTTATCTTCTCCTTTGCCACTTTCAGCTCCCAGTCATGGGCACGTACTCTGTCCACACTCCCATCTCCTCCCCTCACACACCTTCTGCTTCACCCTGGGCTTCAAGAGCACCCTGGGCTCCCACCTGTCCCTCCCACCCTCCCCAGGCTCAGCCTCTCCCAGCTCAATCCACCCTGCAAATGCCACCAAGCCAGGAGGAAGTATTAAGAAGTTGAGCGGGAAGGTTAGCATGTCTGTGTGGGGATAAAGCACAGCTGCCACCCTGAGAAGCTGTCACTTAAAGCCGAATCACAAAGAGGGAAGGAAGGGCCAAGCACGGATGGCGTGTCTGCTCACTCTGCAGCGCTCCAGGGTGGCTGCGGGCAGCATGGCTGACAGATGGCTGGAACAACTGCAGCACTGTCCCAAGAGTAGAAAGCACCCTAAAGGGGTCACAGCTAATGGTCTGGGGATTTTTGTACGTAAATACAATTTTGTTTTGAAAATTTCATCAGTGGTGGTGCCCCCCCTAAATACGTGTCCTCATAAGGCCACCTTCAGACTTGGTGGGGTTGGCCTTGGGGTGGGGAGCCACCTGGAATCTCTGAAGATGACTTTCCTTAAAAGAGCAACGTGACAGGCCCTCTTGTCCTGGAAATGGACAAAGAGACTTTTTGTTCCCCCAACATTCTGGGGGGGGGGGAACTTTACTTTGAAGTAGAAAGGCAGAGATGGAATCATAACCTTTTGTTGCAAAGGTTTGAAAGGGAAAATGGCCCAAATCCTGGAGGGAAAGTGAGGGGGAAGGAGGAAGGAGGAAGGTGTCTGACACAGCATCGGAGGAAGGAGGGGAGAGATGGAAGGAAAACGCTATGAGATGGCAAAGTTGCCCAGAAAGTATCGAAATAGAGGACTGCTGCATTCAGAACCCAGCCTCCAAGCCAGCACCCTCCCAGCAGCCTTGGGTTCGCTGTGCAGACAGAAGGCTGCAGCAATCTCATGGTAAGAAGATGGAATCCTGCCAGACTGGATTCTACCCCTTAAAGACACTGGTAAGCTTTTAGTGACCTCCAGGGAACCCTCGATTCATGAGGAGAAGGTTACTTTGGACTTACTACTAATCACCAGCATCCAAGCCCTGGAGACAAACTAAGGGACATTATGTGCACCCCACATGTGTGGTACTGGGGAGAGGGGGAAGGTGAAATCCTGGTTACAGAGACAAGTCATTTTACATCAACAGATGGGCTCTCATTTTAGAAAATTATATTATAGGAACTTCACAATAAACTGAGAAAATAGAAGAATTTTATTCTGTTTTTTTATTATGTTTACTTGGGTCTTAAGAGTAAAATCTACAGCACGGAAGTATGCTTTCATTTTAACATCATAAGTACATTTTAAGACCTCGGGTCTACTTGGCATGGTGTCTACCACCATCCCGTGGACTTTCTCCCTCGTTGGGTCTGCGCTCCCAGGAGGCCTTACCCTCATTTTCAACCCCAAAGACTCCGATGAATTTTGTTTACCTCTTTATGGAAGTCATTTATCAAATTCTTCAAAGAGGTAACACTAGCTCTGGCCCTGACAGTGTCCGACTCTACTGGTCTCTAACAAGAGAAATTGACTGACATCAAGATATCAAAGAGCTGTTTAAAACAGCTCCTCCGA
>NW_007781724.1:0-721 GCF_000696425.1 Galeopterus variegatus
CCTAGGGAAGGCTTTTTGTGCAGCTCAGGTTTTAACAGCTGACTTTATAGGTACTTCCAGATCTCGGAAGATCCAGAACACCTGGGTTGTTGCCGGGGACCAGCCCCAGCACACAGATTGTAGGGTCCTCACTGATAAACCCCCAAAAGGGAGGAAAGGCAGTGTCGGCGATGGACAGCAAACACACAGACTCAAGGAATCTGCTGAATGCTGACAATTTATTGAAGCATGCACACACTTTTTATACCTTTCATTGAAATAATCATTGAACAATATCATAATATCTCTTTGTGAATGACATGTGTCCTAAGCAAAATAACATTACAGTTTGTTTCCATGATTACAATGTTCTTTTCTTTGAGCAAAATAAAACATTTACAAGAAACCCACTAGTCTTAAATAATCATTAACTATTACATTTAATTCAGCCAAATCCATGCTACATTAAACTCTGTATGATGTTATTGAAATATAATCCAGACTTATACCTAAACCAAATGATGTAAGCAGGAAGTCAAAGTTTCCTTACCAGTATTCTTTCTTTGCTACAACCTATTGTATATAAAATAGAATTATTTTACCTAATACATCCTATAATGTGTTAGGCCTTATAAAAATATTCTAAAACTTAACTTGAATCTATATTTCCAAGAGGAAAAAAAAGTTTATGTTTGACTCTTTGAAGCAAGCAGGTTAGGCATAATAGTAATTATGTTGCCTA
>NW_007781724.1:2760-2992 GCF_000696425.1 Galeopterus variegatus
TGCACTCCGTAGGTCTCTCCTGCTCTTTCCCTGAGCTCTGGCAGCCCCAGCTTGGCTGTTGCTGCTTTTTAATAGTTGTAAATTGGTTGATTTGTGGGCAAGCATGATCCTGGGGGCTGTCTATTTCTCCATCTTGACTGGAAGCATCCTTATTCATATTTCATTGTTGAGTCAAGAGTTATAGGCTTAGGGGGAATGTACCTGAGAATATAATTGAGAACATAATAACTGT
>NW_007781725.1:0-833 GCF_000696425.1 Galeopterus variegatus
CCTCCTGGAGAGCAGAAAACATGTTCCAGGGCCTGACGGCAGGCCCACCCTCCTCCCTGATATCATCGAGGCTGGGTTTCCTCTAACTCGGCCTCGCTGGGACTTCAACTCGGCAGAAGGTAGGGAACACCTAAAAGTTTACCGCCAGGCTCTAATGGCAGGTCTCCGTGGGGCAGCTAAGCGCCCCACCAATTTGGCTAAGGTAAGAGAAGTAACCCAAGAACCCAATGAGTCTCCATCAGCATTTTTAGAAAGACTCATGGAGGCATTCCGCCGGTTTACTCCCTATGATCCTAGCAGTGAAGAACACAAGGCTACTGTAACAGTTGCCTTCGTTGATCAGTCCTGTAAAGACATTAAGAAAAAGTTACAAAAACTAGAAGGGTTACAAGATAAAACCCTCAGAGAGTTAGTACAGATAGCTGAAAAAGTCTATTTTAACAGAGAGTCAGAAGAAGAAAAGAAAGAAAGAGAACAAAAAGAACAAAAAGCAAAAGAGATTAAAAAAGAAAAACGCCAAGAAAGAAACTTTCGTAGAATCCTGACCACTGTAGTCAGAGAAGCCAGAGAACCAAGGGAGACAGTACCTGGCAACAAGAAGGAGCCTCTAGATAGGAACCAGTGTGCCTATTGTAAAGAAAAAGGCCACTGGTTCCGAGATTGCCCCAAAAGAAAAAACAAGCAGCCCCAAGCCCCCAAAGTCCTAGCCCTGCAAGAAGACAGCGACTAGGGGGGTCAGGGTTCGGAACCCCTCCCCGAACCCAGGATAACTTTAATGGTAGAGGGGAAGCCTACCCAATTCATGGTAGATACAGGAGCTGAACATTCAGTAC
>NW_007781725.1:2689-2990 GCF_000696425.1 Galeopterus variegatus
TATGCCTAGAAGGGACAAAGCGTCTCCTCACAGAGCTGGGAGAGCTGGGCTACCGAGCCTCCGCCAAGAAGGCCCAGATCTGCAGACAACAGGTTAGTTACCTGGGGTACCTCCTTAAAAACGGGAAGAGATGGTTATCAGAGGCCAGGAAACAAACAGTGTTTCACCTACCGCCACCCTCTAACCAGAAACAAGTCAGAGAATTCCTGGGTACAGCTGGGTTTTGCCGGTTGTGGATACCTGGTTTTGCTGAAATGGCAGCCCCCTTATATCCCCTCACTAAGACTAGCCAACCCTTCAA
>NW_007781725.1:6090-6705 GCF_000696425.1 Galeopterus variegatus
GGCGCCACCACCCCCACTCGCTGGAGCCTCGCTGGAAAGGACCTTACCTGGTGCTCCTGACTACCCCAACAGCTGTCAAGGTAGATGGGATTACTGCCTGGATCCACGCCTCACACGTGAAACCAGCGCCACCCGAGGACCACAACCCAGACGACAACACCACCTGGAAAGTCCACACTTCCAAGGACAATCCCTTACAGTTAAAAATCACCCGGTCGCGTGGAAAACTGTAAGATGAAAATTCATATGTTTCTGCTTTGCTTTATTATCTCCCTCCAGACCCTTAAGGCTCACAGCCCCCATGCCCCCAAAAACCTTACTTGGTATGTTATAAATGGAGCAGGAGACATCATTTGGAGCCAGTCCAAAGTAACTCCTGAGAGTTGGTGGCCTGATTTATTCCCAGATGTATGTAAGCTTGCTATTGGAGTAACTAATAGCGGGAGTTTCGGGTGGGATCTCGATGACTGGATAGACCAACGGCACCCCCCAAGAGAGTCTACCCCAGGAATCTCCAAACGGCTCGGGCTCGATGGAGGTGGGGGATGCCGCTATGCAGGTCGAAGGGCTTTCCTAAGAACTCTAACATTTTATGTATGTCCAGGGCACCATCGG
>NW_007781725.1:8678-9082 GCF_000696425.1 Galeopterus variegatus
AAAATTCTATTACCAAACTACAAGAGTCCCTCACTTCCCTCTCTGAAGTAGTCTTACAAAATCGGAGGGGGCTAGACCTTTTGTTTCTCCAACAAGGTGGACTCTGTGCCGCTCTAAAAGAAGAGTGCTGTTTTTACCTAGACCATTCAGGAATTATAAAAGATTCAATGGCTAAGGTCCGGGACAGTTTAGCTAAAAGGAAAGCTGAATATAGTCAAAATCAGAGTTGGTTTGAATCTTGGTTTAATGCTTCTCCATGGCTCACTACCCTGATATCCACCTTACTCGGGCCATTAATAATTATAATGTTATTGTTAACTTTAGGTCCATGTGTTTTAAACCGCATATTAAATTTTGTCAAAAATCGTATAAACACTGTTCAAATTATGATGTTAAGACAACAA
>NW_007781726.1:0-887 GCF_000696425.1 Galeopterus variegatus
ACTGAGGGTTGCGATCCGTTGCCGGACATGAAAAAAGACAAAAAAAAGGAAAAAAAAAAAATCCTTTTCTACCACAATATTTTTAAAGAGCTCTTTTTTTTTTTCTTCTGGAGGTAAAGTATTGCTGTTTTTTCACATTTAGATTTTTCATTCATCTAGAATTAATTTTGATATAGTATGAGGCGGGAATCGAGTTTTTATTTTTCCATGTGGATGGCCAGTTGTCCTGGCCCCATGTTTTGAACCATTTCACCTTTATTATGCATCCTTAATAGGTGCTAGGCAGTAACTTTGATCTATCTGGAAATAGGGATGAAAGAAATAGATTTGGGGTTTTTTTGTTGTTGTTTCGTGTGTATGTGTATGTGCAGCTGGCTGGTATGGGGATCCAAACCCTTGACCTTGGTGTTATGACACCACACGCTAACCAACTGAGCTAATTGGCCAGCCTGGATTTGTTTTATTCTAAGAGGCTCAACACTACAGTAGATCTTCCCATACTCTGTGCTAGTATTTCCAAACTGCTGGGTAGCTATGAAACACTAGAGGAATGTGTCAAAAACACAGATTTTTAGGGCCGGCCCGGTGGCACACTGCTACAGTGCGCCGCTTGAGAGTGCGGCGGCGCTCCCACCCAGGGTGTTCGGATCCCACATACAGACCGGCCGCTCACTGGCTGAGCGAGGTGCGGGCGCAACACCGAGGGTTGTGATCCCGTTGCCGGTCCCGGTCCGGTACGGGCGCGACACTGAGGGTTGTGATCCGTTGCCAGTCACGAAAAAAGACAAAAAGGAAAAACAAACAAACGAACAAGCAAACAACAACAAAAAAAAAAACACAGATTTTTAGAACCCACTTCAGATCACTAAATCAGAATCTATGAGGGA
>NW_007781726.1:1595-2992 GCF_000696425.1 Galeopterus variegatus
TGAGGGTTGCGATCCATTGCCGGTCACGAAAAAAGACAAAAAGGAAAAACAAACAAACAAACAACAACAACAAAAAAAAAACACAGATTTTTAGAACCCACTTCAGATCACTAAATCAGAATCTATGAGGGAGGGAGTCCAGGAATCTGTATTTTTAACAAACATCACAAGTGAGTTTGATGCAAGTAACTTATAGACCACACTGAGAAACCTTGCCCTTAATAGCAGAAGTATGGTTTTCCCTTCTCCATACTTTATATTTTCCAGGGGACACAGCTTAAAATATTACACTCTCTCTCTCTTTTACATACACACATTCTTACACTTGTGTGTTAAAGGACCCCAACCCACTCCTTTAATATCGAGAATCCCAATCCTCAATCTTCTGTGATTGTAGTGGACACTTTAATTCTCCTAAGAGTGTCAGATAATATTTGTTAGACTGCTAGAAAGAATCACAGGGAGTCCAGAGAACCTAAAGATCCGTAGTCCATGCCGGTTGTCTGCTCAATTTTACCATGATGCATATTTCATGCTCTTGACTCCTCTGTGCTATTTGGCTGTTTGATCCAGAATTTATGCTGTTCCCTCTGGTTGGAGATCCAGAAGGAGTTTTACAATTTAGAAAACAAGTTAGGTAGTAATAACTTGCCCACAGGCACCCACCCTTGGTGGTGTTTTCCATTGCTGCTGTGAGCAGACACTTTCCAGGGGAGGGCCTGGGTGGCCTATGATCTAAGCCCTTTCTCGGGATACCTAGACTCCTTGGCACCATAGGGCTGAAGTAGCCTTTCATGTTTTAGAAGCGAGGAGATTGAGTTTCTCATACTCGCATGTATGTGTGTGGACAGGGCAGTATAGATGAGCTGCTGGTGGTAATAAAGGATTGTCTGCTCATTTAGAATGTTAAAGAGGCCAGAGAAGGAATGTTTTTTAAAGCAAGAGCATGTGAGCTCCATATCCTGGGACAGAATGTAAAACTAGATGAGAACTCAAAAGCTTTACCTGGAATATTTATTTTTTGACTTGTATGAGAAGCACTATTTTCTTTGTCACTTTGAAGTACACTGTTAGTTAAATTGTATGGTGGTTCTGATTGTCAGGATAACATGTCAAATATATGCAGATCATTAGGAAACATCTATTCTCCCTGTTGCTCTATTTTCAGGCAGAGTCCAGACCCCAAAACGAGAACAATGAGAAATCTAGCCTTTGGATAAATACCTCTCAATATAATTTCTAGAAACCAAATGCTATCACAGAGCTTTTCCTTTGACATTAGATGGGAAATCTGATCCTTTCCATTGATGAGGAGGATTGCCCTGTCTTTTAATTGGTTTCTGGGGAAAATTAAATTTCTAATTTTTGTCTTTGTTTTGAATATTATTAACTCAGAT
>NW_007781727.1:0-656 GCF_000696425.1 Galeopterus variegatus
GAATCAGCTAAAAATTTTAATATCTCTATATTAATTACTTGGATAATAAGACATCCGATTTTGGGGGAATCTTTTACTCTTAACATTCTCTAATTTATCATGTTAGTCTTTATTTACAAAGATTTCCAAAGGAAGACAGAAAAAAATTGTCTTTATTTCATATTCAACTTCATGTAAATTACTCTGTAAACTGTGAAATGAAATCTTCTTATTTCCTGACCATCCAAACTATTTGGTGAATGTGTACATTAAATCTTGACCTTCGGTCCTTAGATACACTTCAAATACTACAAATACGATTGATTGCTTGTTGAGCCCAATAATTCGTCCAATGCTTGTGGGATTCTTAAAAACCCTAACAAATGCAGGAAGTGACCTTTATCCTACTCCATCATGCAACAGCTGTCAGAGAGGCTTCTGCTGCTCATTCTGTCACAGAGAGATAGGGTTTATCTACTAAAATCTCTGTTATTGGGCCAGTAAAATGATACAGCTTCATTTTTTAAGACTCTTAGTTTGACATTGAAGGAGACACCAGGTGACAATAACAAAGATAAATGTTAGTGATTACAATGTAAGATTTATAGATGGTCCATGTCTTGCAGCAGTGGAGATAGTTGCAAGATGTATAAATTTTACAAATCCTAATTTTTTTT
>NW_007781727.1:2501-2992 GCF_000696425.1 Galeopterus variegatus
TTTGGTCATGCTCATATTAGTGAACATTCAAATATTTCCAATTGTATCATATCTAACATTGTAATGAACATCTTTATATAAAAATAGTTGCCTGTTTATTTTATTTCCTAGAAATGGAATTGTGGTTAAAAAATGAACAATTTGATTTAACACATATTCACAAATTGCATTCTAGTAGTTTACACAAAATTATCCTCCTACTAGCAGTGTATTAGGCTCCCTCTTTTCCCATTCTCTCCTATACACTTTATTTTGGTTTTGATTCTTGACAATTATATCTGTAAAAAATAATGCCACTTTGTCTAGACTGTATTTTTATTATTTATGCAGTTGAGTTTTTCCACGTTTATAAACCACTTATATACAATTTGTGAATTGGTAATTAATATTTCCTTTTTTCAATAGGGAAATTGTGTTTTAATATTGATTTGTAAGAGTTCTTTATGGATTAAGAATATTGACACCCTTGGTTTAGTTTATAGTAATTTTTG
>NW_007781728.1:0-771 GCF_000696425.1 Galeopterus variegatus
TCCCCAATGTTGCAAGTCCCTCCCCCTCCTGCTGATGTGACTTCCTGGAGATTTAAATACCTAGAACCTTTTTTCTCCTTCATTTTTCTCTTTTTCCCCATTTAGGAGCCAGACATTAAATACTGGGACAATGAAATTCAACAACATATATGGCAGAAATTAGAAAGGCACTGCACATACCCAAGGAAAGGTGCAGGCTCTGAAAGGCCTTAAGTTTATAACTCAGGCTGATTCTTGGCACAGAGACAGACTAGAGCAATAACAAAATAAAACCTAGCAAACACTGGGGAAGAGGGAGAATCTGAATTCCAGAGTTGCCACATTATTGTATTCAACTTTCCAGTTTAAAAAAAAATCACAAGATATACAAACAGACCAGAAATTATGGCCCATTCATGAGAAAAAAATAAAGCAGAGAAACTGTCTCTGAGAAAGACCTAATGGCAGACTACCACACAAAGACTCTAAAACAACTGTCTTAAGGATGCTCAAAGAACTAAATGAAGATATGAATAAAGTTAAGAAAGTGAACAAAATGAACATATCAATAAAGAGATAGAAAACCTAAAAAGAAACCAAAAAGAAATTCTGGAGCTAAAAAGTACAACTAAATTAAAAATCTCACTAGAAGGATTCAAAGGCAAATTTGAGCAGGCAGAAGGCAGAATAAATGAACTTGAAGGCAAGGACAATGGAAATTATTGAGTCTGAGGAACAGAAAGAAAAAAGATTGAAGAAAAGTAAACAGAGCCTCAGAGACCTGTGAGATAC
>NW_007781728.1:2655-2992 GCF_000696425.1 Galeopterus variegatus
CAAGGGAGGCTAAACTAAATTCAGACAAAATAGAATTTAAATCAAAATAGTTTACAAGAGACAAAAGACATTATATATTAATAAAAAGTTCAGTACAGCAAAAAAGGTATAATGATTATAAACATTAACATACAAAATAGCAGACCATCAAAACATATGATGCAAAAAGTGGCAGAATTGAAGGCAGAAATAATTAAACAATAACAGTTGCAGACTCCAATACCCCACTCTCAATAATGGATAGACAAATAGCAAACATCAGTAGGAGTTTAGAATCCTAAATACAAGAATGTGCTTCATATCTTGTCTCAATTATTAAGTAACATTTAAAAATATT
>NW_007781729.1:0-1822 GCF_000696425.1 Galeopterus variegatus
GGCTGCCCACGGGGGCCAGCACCCGCGCCAGTACAGCAACGAAAGTCCCTGCTTTCCCCAGAGCACCAGGGCCGTATCTGGCAGCTGGCAGGGGCCCCCCACTGCCCACTTCCAGGAGCAGAGTGCGGGGGGTGGCAGCCAGAGCAACTACTGCTGTGCACCTGCCAGGCAGCTGCTCCCGGGGGAGTACTGGCATTGCGACATGGGCGTGAGCCAGCAACGTTGCCTACCTCAGCACGGGGAGGTCCTGGTCATCCGGAAGAGAGAGAGGGGCTCCCCGCTGGAGGCAGGCTGCACCCCAGGAGTGCAGGAGCCTCTCAGAAGAGGCCATGCTGGGAAAGCCGGCCAGAAGGACGTGGGGGACAGCTTTGGGTGGGCGGACAGCTATTGTGGCAGAATCTCGCCCCAGAAGACGCCCATGCTACACTGCTTGACGCAGGAGGGTACAAGCCAGGGGGGCGCCGAGAGGCCAGAGCCATTTGACTCCCAGGTGGGGAACGCCGTTTGACGCCCAGGTGGGGAAGCCCATGCGGAGGAGCAACCGGTTTGCCACCACCCTGAGGAATGAGATCCAGATGCGCAGAGCCAAGCTTCAGAAAAGCAAAAGCACAGTGACACTGACCACAGCCAGCAAAGCAGAGGACACCACTGGTGACTGGGGGACCCAGCTGGAAGGGGCCGCCGGTGCCACCCCAGAAGGTTCCTTCCCCTGCGGCTATAAAGACCACCTGAAGGAGGCTCAAGCCCGGGTCCTGAGGGCCACGTCCTTCAAGCGCCGCGACTTGGACCCCAGCCCAGCGGACCAGTATCCATGGTCCCCAGAACACAGGACTGGGGACCACGGCACCTCGTGCTTGTTGCCCGGGGATCCGGACCCTGTCTCCTACTTTTCGGAGGAGGGCCTGGCCAAGCCTCTGTCATCTGGAAGTGGCATGCCCCACGTCCCCCACATCGGAGGCCGGAAACGGTTCACTGCAGAGCAGAAACTGAAGTCCTACTCCGAACCTGAGAAAATGAATGAGATGGGCCTCTCAGGGAACTGCGGTCCTCACCAGTACCCCAGGACATCTGAGGATACTGTGGGCACCTTTGCTGACAGGTGGAAGTTTTTCGAGGAAACAAGCAAACCCATCCATCAGAGGCCTGGGCAGAGACAAGCTCTTTGGGGATTCCCGAGAGAGAAGCCCGAGAGGCTGTGTACAGCAGGCCATGGGTGCGAGGGCACTGAGCCTTGGTTCCGGAAGAGGTCGAACACCACATCTTCTGGGGAAAGCCTCCACGGTCACAGAAAAGTGGACAAGGCAGGGAAATTGGAACCACCAGGGAGGCTCGGAACCTTTGCAGAGTATCAAGCCTCTTGGAAGGAACAGAGGAAACCTCTGGAAGCCAGGAGTTCTGGGTGGTATCACTCTGCAGATGACATTCTGGATGTGGGTCTGGACCAACAGGAGAGGCCGCAGTATGTCCATGGAAGGTCCCGGCCGTCGCTGTCCACAGACCACTACAAACAGGTAAGCATCACCACAAGTGAGGCCATAGCCTGCCCTTGACTGTCATCTTAAGACTCGTGCAGGACACACCCAAAATAATGGCCCAGTATCGGTGCTGCTGGAGCTTGGTGTTGAGCATTTATGTTCATCAGCTTTTTCAGTGTCAGCTTGTATGAAAGGTCCTTGAGGACAAAGGTACCTTCACAGCAATTTCAAGCGCTGTATTTCTGCAAACGCACATCTCTCATTTCCAGCCTCATCATCGTAATCTCCTGCTTCAGCTTACCTTTCCCCTTAATTAGCTTGCCCCTGCCTTCACACTAAGCAAAAGA
>NW_007781730.1:0-881 GCF_000696425.1 Galeopterus variegatus
AACAAGAAGACAAATAACCCAATTTAAAAAATGGACAAAGGACTTGAGTAGACATTTACACAAAGAAGATATACAAATGGCCCACAAATAAATGAAATATTATCAATACCCTTAATCATTAGGAAAATGATTATCAAAACCATAATGAGACACTATTTCATGCCTACTAGAATGGCCATACTAAAAGCAATGAAAATAACGAATATTTGTGAGGATATGGAGAAACTGGAATCCTGATACATTGCTGCTGCTGATGTAAATGGGACAGACACTGTAGAAAACTTTTGCAGTTCCTCACAAGCTAAACATAGAATTACCATATCACTCAGAAATTCCACATATAGGTAGATAGACAAAGGAATTGAAAGGAGGGACTCCCACAGATACATGTATGCCCCAACATTTGCTGAAACATCTTTCACATTAGTGAAAAGGTAGAAACAATCCCAGTGTCCACAACAGATGAGTGGTTAAGCAGAAACGTAATATGTGCATTCAGTGGAATATTATTCAATCATAAAAGTGAAGTTCTTGATATATGCTACAACATGGATGAACCTTGCAAAGATTATGCCAAGAGAAATATGCCAGATACAGAAGGACAAATATTTAATGATTCCACTTGTATGAAATATACAATATAGGAAATTCCTAGCGACAAAGGAGATTAGAGGTTACCAGAGGCTGGGGTGGGAGACCCAGAACAGAGAGTTATTCCTTAATGGTTACAGGATTTCAACCTTGGAAATAGTGGTTATGGTTGCACAACTTTGTAAATATAATTAATACCACTGAAATATACAGTTAAAATGGTTAAAATGGCAAATTGTTTGTTATACATATTTTAACATTTTAAAAATTAACAATGTAATATACCAAAA
>NW_007781730.1:2548-2992 GCF_000696425.1 Galeopterus variegatus
CTTTCAAGGCAGTAGCACAAAGTGCAACAACCTGACCAAAACGTTAGAGGGAGCACATTAGTATACGTACTAATGCCAAACTTGTATGTTTCAGATCCATTGTAATGATTTGTAGGAAATTAAGATGATGGACGTCCCTAGGATTGCAGTATCATGACAGAGAGCAGGTGTACAATGCAGTTTTGAGGTAGCTCACTGTAAGTGTGCTGCTCTCCTGCCGTGTGTGGAAGCCTCTGCTTTGTTTCGTTTGTTTTGTGTTGGGTACACAGAAAAAGAGAACATCCTCTGACTGGTTAGCTGCATCACATGGCTCAGGGGCTGTGTTGATTTGTCCCAGAAAGATATCAGTTCTAAAAAACAATAGCTGCAGTTGCAATCACCACACTTGTCCTCCAAAACCCATCTAGTTTTTGAATTGGTCAAATTGATTGAAAATGGTATGCT
>NW_007781731.1:0-2992 GCF_000696425.1 Galeopterus variegatus
AGTCCAAAGAAAAACTGAAACTGAGCAGCTGCCAGCAGAGTAAACATGCTCTGTTGTTAGAGGGGAGCTCTCTGCCACCAGCTTGCTTCACAAAACTGCAGAACACACAAAAGCAATTAACTAGAAAGATACATTGACCCACATGCGCACTAAGTCCATCCACACACATCTTGTTTACAAGAAATGTGTAGGGAGCCTGACTATAAATTATCCTATTTTCCCCACAAAATGTAATTTTCAATCAACTTTCTAAGAGTAACACAAACACTATGTAAACCAATAAACACCTGTATATCCTCACAATAAAGAAATCTAATTGGAATCAAACCTCAGTCTTCCTAACAGGGAAAAGTGAAAGTTGAGTCAGGGTAATTTAACATCTGGAATATCTATTGCAGTTCTCTCTTCACTGTGAGAGGACAATTGCTTTGCCTTTACTCAGATATTCAAATGACACTTATTTTATTTGGATCAGTATAAAGTTTCCTATGTCCAATGTATAAAGGACATACCATGTCTTTCCTTTGATTCCAGGATCAAACACACACACACACACACACACACACACACACACACACACACACACACAAACACAAACACACAGAGTAGCTTAGAGTGGCACAACATAAGTGTAAACTTACATGTTATAATTTTTGTCTCTTTGTAGAGAGTGTGATAAACTATTAAAACCCGTATCTCATATATGTGGAGTACCAGCTCCCTCAGTTTTGGAGATGAGGAAAGACCAGTAGTTATGGAATGACTTGTAGATCATCACATGTCTAGGCTACTCAGCACCTAGTCTATAGTCCTTTCATTTTATTAAGGATAGTATTTCCTCTTTCCTGTTTTGTTCTTCTTATCACCTCTTCTCTTTTAATCCTAGTTCTGGCTTCCTCTTGTTTTCATAGTAAACGTCCAACCTTCTGAATAGTGATCGTATCAACCTGGATGATTTCAGACTTGGTGATTTTCTCAGCTTAAGTTTCATAACAACTCATCATTTGTTTAGTCACAACTGGCAAGTTTTGATGTCCTCCAAGATGTCCCAGATGCATTCTAATTTTTCTACAGGTATGTAGTGGATTGAATTATGTCCCCCCCAAAACTCCCTGAAGCTTGAATTTTTGTCCCCCAAGTTTTATGCATTAGAAACTTAGCCCCCACTGTGACTGTTAAGAGGGTGGGAGATCCTATTGCAGTAATTGAAAGGTGGAGCCCTGAAGAGGTGATTGGATTGTAGGACTGTGCAGTAGTGAATGAATTAAAAATGGTAGTTAGGGGTGTGATTCTGCAAGGCTTTAAAAGAAGAGGAGAGTCTGTCTTTCTGCCGTCTGGGCTCTGCCATCTTCTACCACGTGAGACCCCTGCATTGCTGTAAAGTCCCCACGGAAGATCCTTTCCAGATGTGTTCTCTGGACTTTGAACTTCCCAGCCCCTGAAACTGTAAGCAATAAATTTTGTTTTCTTAATAAATCACCCAGTTCCATAGTATTTTGTTGTAAGCAACAGAGATGAACTAATACAAGGTACTGTTCTTTCTACTGAATACACTCTAAGAACATTAGTAAACCAACAAGCACAGACAGGGACTTTGTTAGCTAGGGGAAAGTAGAGAAAGGGAATTCCCCAAAGAGATAGACAAGGAGATGTAACAGTGCTTGGAATAATAAAGAAAAGACAGAGGCTGGTGCCAGTGGACTGTTGGGTCTGTATCAAGGAGTGGTGACACAATAGTTCAGGAAGGCCAAAGGGCCAGTTTGAGAATGTTCCCAACTGCTGGGATAGCTACTGAGTTTGTTCTGTAGACAATGGGAAAGCAACCATGGATTATTTAGTGTTAACCACTAGGTTCTATACACTCCGCTTGGGAGCCTACTGGTCTGTATAATTGAATTTGAATGTCTTTAGACATTGTATGAGTCCTAAGTTGACAACAGAGCCCATACATATACTCCCCAACTTAGGTTGGGATTATGTCTCAATAAACCCATTGCAAGTTGAAAATATCATAGGTCAAAAATGCACTTAATATTAGCTAAACTACTGAATATCATAGCTTAGCCTAGCTACCTTAAATGTGCTCAGAACACTTACATTAGCCAACAGTTGGGCAAAATTATCTAATACAAAGCCTATTTTATAATAAATTGTTACATATCTCAGAATAGTTCTATAGATACTTGAAGTACAAACAGAGATGAACTAATACAAGGTACTGTTCTTTCTACTGAATACACTCTAAGAACATTAGTAAACCAACAAGCACAGACAGGGACTTTGTTAGCTAGGGGAAAGTAGAGAAAGGGAATTCCCCAAAGAGATAGACAAGGAGATGTAACAGTGCTTGGAATAATAAAGAAAAGACAGAGGCTGGTGCCAGTGGACTGTTGGGTCTGTATCAAGGAGTGGTGACACAATAGTTCAGGAAGGCCAAAGGGCCAGTTTGAGAATGTTCCCAACTGCTGGGATAGCTACTGAGTTTGTTCTGTAGACAATGGGAAAGCAACCATGGATTATTTAGTGTTAACCACTAGGTTCTATACACTCCGCTTGGGAGCCTACTGGTCTGTATAATTGAATTTGAATGTCTTTAGACATTGTATGAGTCCTAAGTTGACAACAGAGCCCATACATATACTCCCCAACTTAGGTTGGGATTATGTCTCAATAAACCCATTGCAAGTTGAAAATATCATAGGTCAAAAATGCACTTAATATTAGCTAAACTACTGAATATCATAGCTTAGCCTAGCTACCTTAAATGTGCTCAGAACACTTACATTAGCCAACAGTTGGGCAAAATTATCTAATACAAAGCCTATTTTATAATAAATTGTTACATATCTCAGAATAGTTCTATAGATACTTGAAGTACAGTTTCTACTGAATGCATATCACTTTGCACCACATAAAGTCAAAAAAATCCTATATCGAACCATCATTAAATTGGGGATCACATGTACTTCTTAGTCTGATAGCTACTTCACAA
>NW_007781732.1:0-2992 GCF_000696425.1 Galeopterus variegatus
GGGGTCTTTAAAGAACATTCGATATATGTTTTCCTTAAATACACCTATATAAACCTATAAAGTATTTTAATTTAAAATATAAACCTAATAAACCTATAAAATACACTCAATACATTTTTTTCTTAAATCCATTTACAAATTTTTATAAATATTTAAGACCAATAAAAATGAGAGAAAACAGAAAGAAAGTGAGTGAAAACAACAGGTACTGATTAAGCTTTATTAAAGGAAAAATCTATTATGCTCAAAATGGAGGACGGACCCAGGTGTGGGGGTGGGAGAGCTTATATAGACTGTAAGGAAGGCTGATGTAATCAGGGAGGGGTTTGGTGCTGGTGCAGAGGAGGTTTTTTTTGTCAGAAACCATGAGGTTTCTCCTAAAGGAAAAGCTGGAGGCCATTTTATGCTGAGTGAATACAAAATAGCACTGGTCATGTCCAAGATCCATCATTCCCACCTTTTAAGTATAGAGAGAAGGGAAAAGGGGCAGAGGTCTCTTTCTTCTGAAGCTACTTCCTGCTGGAGATGGGCGAAGATCTGAAAAAATAAAAGATTTATGTTGGTGGGTAAAACAATTAGGTGGCTGGGTGCTGGTTTCGTGTGCAGAGACTGTATTCTTCCTGGGAAGGGTCACTGATTGAGAGGGGCTGATATCTTCCTCCCATGAAGAATCCAGTGAATTTTGGATTGGTGAAGGCCTGGATATGTTCCTGTAAGAAACTAGAGAAACATTGAAAGAGGCAGGGACCAAGAAGAAGGATAAGTCCTTTCATGGTCAGGGGACCGATGTGTTTTCTCCTGAAGTCCTCCCACATCACTATAGCCTTGATGACTGGTTTGGGTGAAGCCAAAATATTTTTGTCGGGGGGCTGTCACTGGACTCCAGCAGAATCCCCTTTGGAAAGAGCTATGCAGTAGATTTTACCCCTGTAAGAACATAATGTGGCAGTTGTCTGGTCACAGCATGTTGTGGGAACGTATGTCAGGGATGTGAATGTGTCCTGTCGGGTTCCCCCAAGGATTCTGGGTGGCAGACCTGGGAGGTTGGAAAGTGTCCTTCCACCCATAAGACCTTGGTTCTACATTTGAACAGGGTGTGGCATATGTCTCTGTTAGGAAAAGAAGCAGGAGGAAGAGAAAATGTGAGCGTTCAGGAGCTGAGAAGTTGAGAGGGTGCATATTAGGAAAAAGGAGTAGAGGGCAACCTTGTCGGGGGTGTAATTGCAGAGGGCACCCTGCCAGGCTAATTCAGTTACCCGCTCAAGGACGTCTTCAACACTGGAGGTGGTGGGTTGGGAACAGTCCTGGAGCAGCTCCTGCGTGAAGGACGTGAGGCAGGCCTGCAAGAGTGAGAGGGTAATCGCCAGGGGAAAGATCAACCTTCTTCTGGGACTGGGGGAAGAGTAGAGGCCCTGGAGATGGTCAATTTTGTGGGTCCTAAAATGGATGAAGTGTAAGGAGATGTTGGGTTGGGGGTTGAGCAGAGGGACCCCTCTGGCTTGGTGTTAACAGATCCTTTGGGTAAAGTTTTCTGGTGCTAGTTTTACCAAGGATAAGTGATACCAAGGGGCCTTTCCTAGTACCTTTACTGCCATGGTGGTGGTGAGAAGTACTGTATAAGGCCCTTCCCAACATGGTGAGAGGTGCTTTGGGAATCAGGTTTTAATATACACTTGCTGTCCCAGGGTCAGTTTAAAGTGTGGGGGTTGTGGGGAAAGGATGAAGTACGAGAAGGTTGGCCTGTTCCTGAAGAAGATCCCTAATGAGCAAAAGAATAGGAAGATACTAGCCTAAAGGTGATGAGCTGGGAGGGAGAGGTGTTAGAGTTAAGGATCTAACATACATAAGTTTGAAGGGGCTGAAGCTTGTGGGTTTGCAGGGGGAAGCTTGTAGGCCAGGACAAGGAATGATTTCTAAGGTGAGAGCATGCGTTACTGCTGTAGCATCCTCTGAAGTGCAGGGAAAACCCTCAACCCAACTTGAAAGGTATCTACTAGGGTCAGAAGATAGTGTGTCTTTTTGTGGGGAGGCATGTGAGTAAAATCAATTTGTCAATCCTGGCCATGAGTGTATCCTCTGGTCTGGTGGGTGGGAAAGGACTGAACTTGGAGACCACCTTGATTGGAGCAAGGAGTACACAAAGGACAATTTTGAGTGATTTTTTTAAGTAACTTAGACATGTGGGGAGAGTAATATAAGGGCTGAAGAAAACATAGTAGGGGTTTATAGCCTATATGAACTGAATCGTGGAAATCTAAAAGGATTTGCTCATCTTGTGTGGTAGGGAGGACATAGCAACCAGAGAGAGTATACCAGTTGTCCTTCCTCTTTGCTCCCAACTGTTGGAGGTGTTGTATTTCTTGGGGTGTATATTGGGATAAGGGTGTAGGGGTCGTGAGAAGGACCTTAGCAGGAGAGGAAGACTGGGGACCTCGTGATTGAGCAGCCTGTTTTGTGGTTAGATCTGCCAGTTTGTTTCCCTGGGCTGTGGAGTTGTTGGAGGTTTGGTGTCCTCTGCAGTGTATAACCCCAACCTCCTTTGGGAGTTGTGCAGCCTCAAGAAGTATCTTGATAAGATGTCTGTTTTTGACGGGACCTCCCTGAGTGGTCATGTATCCTCTCCATTTGTATGCACAGGAGTGTAGGATGCGGTAAGGTGGATAAGTTGTGGGAGAAAGAGGAGAGAATTGACATGGCCTTACGGCTGAGAAGGTCTTGAAGATGATGGGGGAATAAATGACTGCTTGTTGTCCAAAGGTTAGTTTAGAGCTTTCTTGTGCTAAAAGGGTGGCTGCTGCCAAGGCCGGTAAACAGGGGCACCATCACCAGGCTGTGGTGTCCAGTTGTTTAAGAGGTATGCAACCGGGGAGAAAATATCTCCTGCCTCTTGTCCCAAAACCCTGACTGCCAATCCTTGGGTTTTGGTGACATATAGGATAAAAGGATGAGATAGGTTTGGGAGGGATAGAGCTGGGGTTGTGAGGAGAGCGGT
>NW_007781733.1:0-497 GCF_000696425.1 Galeopterus variegatus
TAGTAAATTTCTGGCAAAATTATGAATAGGCTTTAACTGAATAACCGGGAAACTTAATCACTATCCAGACATTGTTTTTATGGTAAAATATATTCCAAGTCTAATATAATATATTAAAAATATTCTTTCCCTCCCACTCTAGCATGCATTCCCTACCTTGGCATCCATGGCTGAAAGGGAATCCTCCTCTCCAGATCACTTTCCAATAATGCCATGTGGTCTGGCAATATAGGAATCACCCCTGAGTAGTTGTAGTGAGAAGGGTCTCTGGAGACTTGGGTAATGTTTGGCAGTGTGGGTAGGAGGTGGTAGATGGGTTTTACAGTCTGGTTGACTAGGAAAACTGGAATAGTTTTCCTATGGTGTCTTCAATGCATGATATGCTACTGACCCCCCAGCAGGAGGCCCTAGAGGCAGCATTCACTCCATTTGTTCTGGGATAGAAACCTCTTTTTTCTTTCTGTTTTGTTTTATTGAAATGTATTGATTATACATAT
>NW_007781733.1:2552-2992 GCF_000696425.1 Galeopterus variegatus
AAGAGTTGTTGTGTGGCCTCAACCCCAAGTGCTGATCAAGGGGCCCAGAACACATGGGGAGCCAGGCTAGACTGTCACCACTGCCTTCATGAAATTGAATCTAGAACAATCATTAGCTGCTTATATCTTAGTGCTGTCAACACTGTAGGAGTAGAGGATGCAATTAAGATGGAATGTGTCAGCAGTGTTAAAACGAACATCTTTTCTCCATCTTCAGAACAGAATCTATAAATAGTAGGTCTGGACATAGCTCACACTAGACCCTTGTATAATTATGTCTTCACACGATGTGCCTGGAACATAGGGCCAAAGAACCTGGAACAGTGCCTGACATATACAAGACATTCATTAAGTGTTGTTAGAATTGAACTGACCTGTATCCTCTGCCTGGAACACTTCTTTGACTGGAACTAGATGCTAACATTTATTAGGTCTTACCA
>NW_007781734.1:0-260 GCF_000696425.1 Galeopterus variegatus
AATGTGCATGGGTTCGCAACACTGGCTATATATTAGAGTCACCTGGGGAGCTTTTAAATATCCTGATACCTGAGCCCTACTTTCAGAAATTCCAATTTAATTGGTAGCAATATTCTTGCTACCTCTAGCAAGAATATTGCTAGGTGATTCTAATACGCAGCCAGCTAGAGTCCCTGTTCCAGAGTGTTGGTTCAGCTTCACTGAAGAGACAGCCAGCTTAAAAACCTTACTAAAAGTCAATGGATCCAAGAAGAGCAGAA
>NW_007781734.1:2376-2992 GCF_000696425.1 Galeopterus variegatus
ATGCAGGATAATCAGGAAGGGTACCCTGGGTTCATCCCTCCACCCTTTCCCCCTAAAGCCTAAGCTGATGCTGTTCTGTCCCCTGAAGCAGGATTTCGCAACCAATTAGCCTCAAGAAAAGCCCTGGAGACATGTGAAGGCTGAGAGCAGTGGGGCCAGGTTCTGAGCCATGGTGCATTCTGTCTGGATGCTCTAGAGGGGAGTGCCCCTTGGGGAGGCTCTTCTGCTGGGCAGACCCTGCAGGCTGGTGAGGCTCGGAGAGCTGGCAGGCCTCCTAGGAGGACTGGCACTTAGAATCCTCCTGTTGAAAGTCCTCGCCACTTCCCTCCTGACACCACCACCTTCCCAGAATCATAAATCAGGCAGATTAAATGAAAGTTACAGGCTTGGTTTTGTGTTTCTTCTGGGACTCAGGCCTCGGGAAATCCAGGATCTGCTGTCTACTTCTGTTTCCTGTCCTCTCTTGTCTCCTTCCCAATGGGCTGCAGTGTGGAGTGCTGGTCTTTCCAGAACACCTTCTTCTTCCACAGTCACCCTAGATGTGGCGTGGGGGAAGACACTCAAGAGAAATGTCAGTAACTGTGGCTAATTAAAATGATAAATGGGCTTCTGCCTC
>NW_007781735.1:0-589 GCF_000696425.1 Galeopterus variegatus
AGTAGAATTGGACTTTGTCATGGTATCTTAACCAGACTAACACAGTAAGCAAAGCTCTCTCTTTTAGGAGAATCGCATAGCTCTTTTAGGCCTTTATTCCACCTGATACTGTGGTACTCACCTAAGACAAAGCAGCAGCCCATTTGTCATCTTGGCAACATTTCAAACTCTAAATCTTTTTTTGTGTTAATTACAGCATGGTTTATTAAATAAAAATGGTATAAATTAAACGTTTTCAAATAGTAATTGATTAAATAACTTATATTAATGTACCTGTCAAAATGAATGTGTTTACTGTATATTTTTTACATATAAGAAAGGAAACATACCTAACTGTTATTAGTAGTTGCTGTTTAGGAGTGAGAAAGGACAGATATGAATGAGAAGAATGATTTTCTTTTTTTTTTCCTTTGTACATCTTATCTTATATCTTAATAAAATGCATGGTGTATAAATATCTTTATAAAATTCATGCTGTAAACATATGTGAAATGATAACTAAAACATATGTGAAATGATAAAACACACATGTAGAAGCTCAATTGGAGAAACCTCATATCATCTTTATGGCACTTTCATGGGCTTCTCT
>NW_007781735.1:2739-2992 GCF_000696425.1 Galeopterus variegatus
GGCTCTGCAGTTTGAGATTTTTCTAGGTGGCCTGCATCGAAATTCTAAAACCAATATTATCAATTTTGCCTACAGATTATTGACCAATGCAATGGTAGATTTCCTCTGTCATAGACTTTGCCTGTTTAGGTGGAGCTGACCTAGTAGTTTGACAAACTCTCTCTGGTTCTCAAAATTTATTAATCCCACTAGTAGCAGCTGCAGCTGTACTTGCAGTTGTAGGTATAAGCATTCTTATTTTTTAAGTGACTTT
>NW_007781736.1:0-2992 GCF_000696425.1 Galeopterus variegatus
CATGTGGGCCTGGTGGCTTGCAGGCCTCCCTGGGCAGCAGGGACTGGCCTGGGCTGGGGGGTCCCACAGTGCCTGCCTGTTCTGGCATGGCTGACTTGGGATCTGTGGACCCAGTGGCTCTCAGGCCTCTCTGGGCAGTGGGGACTGGCCTGGGCTGGGGGGTCCCATGGTGCCTGCCTGTTTCAGCATGGCTGACTGAGGGCATGTGAGCCTGGCGGCTCTCAGGCCTCTCTGGGAGGTTGGCACTGGCCTGGGCTGGAAGTCCTGCAGTGCCTGACGCATACCACCATTTTTGAAAAGTACTTAAGTGAAATTTTTTTCAGAGATATTGCTGGAAAATGCTGCATTTGAAATGGGATACCTGATTTTAGTGAAGGTGGCAGCATCCCTGGATAGCAGAAGCCTAGAGGTACCCAAAGATAAGAAGAATGAAGGATATGATTACTGGAGAAGATAGCAGAGCCAGCATAGTAGATCAGAAGGGTTTGACCTGTAGGAATATTTGGCATGGCCTAATAGATTATGGGTTCCATACAACTGAAATAGATTGATAGACCACTATATCAGCTTTTTATGGCTGTTACAACAAATTATCACCCACTAGTGGCTTAAAACAACATTAACCATCTCATCACTCTGTAGTTCAGAAGTCCAAAGTGAGTCTTACTGGGTTAAAATCAGCTGTCCACCAAGATGTGTTCCTTGCTGGAGATTCTAGGGGAGAATACATTTCCTTGCTCTTTCCAGCTTCAAGAGGACACCTGCATTCTTTGGCTCATGGCCTCTTCCTCCATCTTCAAAGCCAGCAACAGTGGGTTGGTTAATTGTTATCACATCACTCACCTCTTCTGCCTGCCTCTTCCACATGCACAGGTACTTCTGATTACATGGGATCCACTTGGATATAATCCAGGAAAATCACCCTATTTTAAGGTCAGATGATTAGCAAATTTAATTCCATATGCAAACTTAATTCCCCTTTTCCATGTAAACTATTTAGAATTCCAGGGGTTAGGATGTA
The DNA here is from genome assembly GCF_000696425.1 of Galeopterus variegatus. NCBI lineage: Eukaryota > Metazoa > Chordata > Mammalia > Dermoptera > Cynocephalidae > Galeopterus > Galeopterus variegatus. The sequence goes on from NW_007781736.1 coordinate 1,022, forward strand.
GTCATCTTTGGGATTCATTATACTGCCTACCACAGCCACTAAAGCCCTACTTTATTTGTAAAACAAAATACTTCCAGTTTAGGTAAAGAGAGGTCTAAGCTGGACCAACATAATGAAGAATGTTGGATACTTAGCCAGTTTTCATACCACAGTTAGTTTAAGTACATGAAGTTCTTTAAATAAAGAGGTAGGATAGTTACCACCAAAGTAGGAATTTGTGGTGTTCAGAAAATTATTTCCAGTTTAGGTAAAGAGAGGTCTAAGCTGGGCCAACATAATGAAGAATGTTGGATACTTAGCCAGTTTTCATACCACAGTTAGTTTAAGTACATGAAGTCCTTTAAATAAAGAGGTAGGATAGTTACCACCAAAGTAGGAATTTGTGGTGTTCAGAAAATTAAATAGGGTTTTGAACTGAGCCCAATATATGTCACACAGTCCACCATGCCCAGTGTGACTCTGAAGTAATACTGTGGTTACTCACTCAATTCTTAAAGGTACATTTAGGGATAGATATTGCCAGCATTTGTAACCTCATTTGGCTGTGCAGGTATAAGAGCTTTTATAAAAGGAAGGGCCAAGTGGAAGTCCTTTGAGCCCCCCTGCCTTACCAAAAGAGTAAATCAAACACAATATTATGTCCCTGTAGGAATTACAAGGCTTAAAACCACTATTAAAGACTGGAAAAATATAACAATATCAATCTCTGTAATATCCTCTTTTAACTCCAGCTTGTGTAGTACAAAAGAAATGTTTAACTAGGAGAATGACAATGGGTTATCAAAAGATTGATTGGGTCATGATTTTGGAGCAAATCAGTATAGCGTCTGGCAATGGCATATAGCTGAGATGGTTGATGCTTTTTTTCTTAAATAGCATGCTTTTCCCTGGCAGAGACAGCAGTACACCTTTATTATCTTGCTCAAGATAATATGACTCTGTGACATAATGAAGTCTTCAGAATCTTTCCCTATTTTACTCTTCTACAGCACACCATCATGGGCTACCTATACCAGCAGGATTTTGAGAGAAGAATTCCAAATGCCTTGGTAAGATATATATAAGCCAGCGGGTGGTAGAAAAATACAGGTCATTCACCCCAGTGAAGTTTCTTGGGATCCAGATGAAGACCAGATAATAAATATTTTAGGCTTTAAGAATGAAAAGGTAAAATCAAACATATTATGTAAGTACCCATGGCTTATGCTGAGCCCTTTAAGCAGTGCTCACAGGCTGTTAAAAAATAGGTGGCTGGCTAGACTTGACCTGCCACTTACAGTCTGCCAACCCCTCATCTATATGACTGGAGTACATAAGGATGTCCCCTTCAAAGTTATGAAGTTGCTGCTGTTCCTTATGCTACCAAGAAAGAGACATAGTAATAGGTGAGTTTCTTCACCATTTTGGAGTCAAGATATATTACTCTGAGGTGTAAATATAACATTTTGACCTTTGGCCTGAAAGGCTGCCAGTTTCAATTGAGACCATAGGAAGAGAAAAAGCTCCAGCCGGTTCAGGCTGCAATGAATGTAGTTCTGCCACTCAGCTGGCACAGTGATTTCAGTGGTTCTCAGAGTGTTTTTAGCAGATTAAAAGACCATGAGAAGCATATGACGTGAACTAGTAGAAGAGTGATAGATGACGGCCGTAGTATCTCAGAGTACAGCCTTAAATTCTTTGGCAACTATTTACTTTGGAAAAACTTAAACTTGGCAGACATTGGAAACTAAGTGACTGTGCAATCCAAGGTACCCACTATGAGCTAGACGGTCTCTAATCTACAGAAACATACAGTCAGGCATTCCAAGAAATACTTGCATCAAGAGGAAGTGGAAAAAATGGGTCTAGATCTCAACTGGTTCTGTAGAAACAAATAAGTTACATATACCAGTTGCTTACTCTTCTTGGCTTGTATCTGCTGCTTTGCCAGCCCTTATTCAACACCACCTATGGTTTCATGGGCCACTCTCT
>NW_007781737.1:0-755 GCF_000696425.1 Galeopterus variegatus
ATGTTACGGCTGGTAGCTCTACAGTTCTTGGGTCTCTGTGGTGGTCCTGCTCTCATGACTCTACTACAAATGGAGGTGGGGTTTTCTGCTATACCTTTGGCCCCACATTTCTGCTTGGCATTGCTCTGGTGATTCTGCCTCTGTGACAGATCTCTTCCTGGAGCCTCAGGCTTTTCCATATATCCTTTGAAATTGGGGTGTAGACTCCCAAGCCTCCATAGCTCTGGTATTCTGTGATCCTACAAACTTAACACCATGTGTATGCCACCAAGGCTTCCAGCTTGTATCTTTTGAAGCTGTGGGTCCAGCCATTCCTGGGGCCAATTGAGCTCTAGCTGGAGCAGCCAAAGCAGCTGGGGTGTGAGAAGCATCATCCTGAGGTGACCTTGGGCAGTGAGCCCGTGGAGGGCACCTTGAGCCTGTTCCCCAGGACCATTCTGTCCCACTAGGACTCTGGGCCTGTGATGGAAGGAACAGCCTTGAAGATCTCTTAAATGCCTTCAAGATCTTTTTTGCCTTCTCTTTATAATCTCTTTCTTCTCTACTAATATCCTTAGCAAACGGTCACTGGGCCATACCACGGAATTTTTCTCCTGAAAATTCTCTCTGCTTCTGTACCACATGGCCAGGCTGCAAATTTTCAAATCTTTATGCTCTGCTTCCCTTTTAAATTCTGGCTTTATGTCATGCCTTTACTGCCATAACTCAGCTAGGCTGTTACAAGTATCTATGCAGGTCCCTGAATGCTTTGCTGC
>NW_007781737.1:2655-2992 GCF_000696425.1 Galeopterus variegatus
TTCTTGTAATATCTTTATCAGGCTTTGATATTAGGGTTATGCTGGACTCAAAACAAGCTAGACAATGTCTCCTCCTCTATTTTTGGCAAGAATTTAAGATTACTGTTATTTCTTCCTTAAATGTTGGATAGGATTGACTAGTGAAACCATTTTTGAACCTGGACTTCTTTTTGTGGGAAGTTCTGATAAGAAATTGAATTTTTAAAAATAGATATATGGTTATTCAGATTTCCCATTTCTTCTTTTGTTAATTTTGATGAGTTATGTTTTTCAAGGAATTTTTGCATTTCATTTAAATTGTTGAATTTATTGATATAAAGTTGTTCACAATAATCCA
>NW_007781738.1:0-2992 GCF_000696425.1 Galeopterus variegatus
TATGCATTAACAAAGAAAGGAGCCCTCTAGGATTGGACTGAGGAAACAGAACAAGCTTATCGGGCTACAAAAAGGGCAATACAGCAAGTATAAGCTTTACGAGTGGCTGACCCCACTAAGCTGTTTGAGTTAGATGTACATATAACCCAGGAGGGGTTCAGATGGGGTTTGTGGCAGAGACAAGACTGATTCTGCACACCTGTAGGATTCTGGTCTCAGCTCTGGAAGGGTGCTGAAGTGTGCTACACCCTAATAGAAAAGCAGTTAGCAGCTGTGTATTCTGCCTTGATAGCCACTGAAACTATCACAGGAACTGCCAAAGTCCTAGTAAGGATGACATACCCCATAATAGGTTGGCTGTGCACGTGGGCAACCGACCCTAAAACAGGTGTAGCTCAGACTCCCACTCTGCCTAAATGGGGAGCACATGTAGAACAAAGGAGCACTGTGTCAAAGAGTCCTCTGTGCAAAGAGTTGCAAACTGTGCCAGGCCCAGTAGAAGTTGTGGAGGAAACTTTGACATGGAGGCGGAGGCTACACCTTTCCATAAGGGACAGGGACTTATCACAGAGCAACCTTGGTATACAGACGGCTCTATCATGGGACCTTCAGCATCAAGGACAGCTGTTGCTGTCCTCGATACCATGTGGTATGAAAATGGTACAGGGCAAAGCAGTCAATGGGCTGAATTGAGAGCAGTATGGATGGTGATAAAAAATGAGCCTGGGTCATTAAGCAACTCTACTGACAGCTGGGCCATGTACAAAGTTTTAACCCTTTGGATTTCTACTTGGAAGTATCAATGGTGGATGGTAGGCCACCGTCCCCTGTGGGGACAAGCCATGTGGCAAGAGTTATGGGAATTGGGACATGAGAAAGAAGTAACTCTTTTCCATGTCACAGGATACTTCCCCTTAGCCAGTCCAGGAAATGATGAAGCTGATGCTTTGGCTAAGGTAAGATGGCTGGAGAGAGCCCCAGCTACTGAAGTAGCCCAGTGGTTACATCAAGGAATACAGCATGCTGGCAGTAAAACCATGTGGATGGCAGCTCAAAGATGGGCCCTGCCTATAAAATGGGAAGATGTAGTGAATGCCTGTCATGCCTTTCCACTATGTGCTCAAGAGAGTCCACGCCCCTGGCAGATGCCCCATACAGATGGGCAAATAACTCGAGGAAGGGTGACCCTGACTCAATGGCAGGGGGACTTTATCGGACCACTGCCAAGGTTGGAAAATTTCAGATATATCTTCACAGCTGTTGATACAGCTACTGGTCTTTTGTTTGTATGGCCTTGTAAGGCCCCAGACCAGGTAAACACTGTGAAGGCACTGAATAACCTTACTGCTATGTATGGCCGGCCTATAGTTATAGAAAGTGATAATGGAACCCACTTTACCAGACATGGGGTTCAGAGGTGGGCCTCCCAGTTCTCCATTCAGCGGAAGTTATATGTGCCATATCATCCCCAGGCGGCGGGAATGATTAAACGGTACAATGGCCTTTTAAAAAAGGGACTAAGGATATCTTGCCCAACCCCCGTCCACCAAATGGCGATTATTGCCAACAGTCAGAATTCTAAATGAGAGACCCCACAAGGGCGGACCCTCTCCAGTGCAAGCTCTGTTGCGTAGGGCTGCAGCACCTATACAGCTGCAAATCCCTACCAAAGATAAGCTTTTGAAGCCAGGATATGGCAAGAATGGAAATATTCTCTTACCAGCCCCAACCTGTTTGCAACAGGGACAGACAGTACAATGGTAATGGCCTTGAAGAATAAAAGCCCCCCCATATACACTGGATAGGTTTAATAGGGCCTTGGGAATAGGACTAGAGGAGGGCCTGCAAGTTTCACCTTGGGTGACAAGTACTTGGCCTCCTCAAGTAAAGGTAACATGGCCTGGAACTGATGAGCGTTCTATTCCAAAGGGCACATTTGTATTATCATTATGACCAACTATGAGTTCCCCTATACTGTTACATGTAGAACCTACAGATCCAACAGTACTAGCAGATAATGTATGGTATCATAAGCCAGGTAAGATACCTACTCCTGCAACCATCCTTTCTCAGGATGGCAAACTGGCACGTATCTTGCCAGAAGGGCGAGAACTTCCCCTATTGGTACCAATAATTTTTCTGTCTTTTTGTCTGCTTTTCTGTCTTTTCGTCTGTAGTGTTCTGGTTGCAGGCACTGCACCAGGGTCATGTGATCAATGTGTCATACTGCTGAATATGCATTGAACTTCCCATTGGTATGACTGCAGGATTTGCATGGAGGATCAAACCAATGCTGACTACTTTTTTTTTTTTTTTTTTTTTGTCTTTTTCCATGTCCGGCAACGGATTGCAACCCTCAGTGTCGCCCCCGTACCGGACCAGGACTGGCAACGGGATCGCAACCCTCGGTGTTGCCCCCGCACCTCGCTCAGCCAGTGAGCGGGAACCGGTCTGTATGTGGGATCCGAACCCTCGGCGGGAGCGCCGCCGCGCTGTAGTGTTCTGGCTGCAGGCACTGCACCAGGGTCATGTGATCAATGTGTCAGCCTGCTGAATATGCATTGAACTTCCCATTGGTATGACTGCAGGATTTGCATGGAGGATCAAACCAATGCTGACTACTAACTGGACACATGAGGCTGAGTTAAAAGGACAGAACTGCAAGCCTTAAGGCATATTGAACAGACAATATGTTATGTAAATGTAAGGGTCATTTATCCTCGCTAAGGGAACATTGTGGAAGATTCTGAATGCATAGATTGTATGGCAAGGGACCCTGAAGGGGTGGACTGTTGGGAAAATGGAACAATTTGGTCAGGCTCCCCTAGCCTCAGAGCCAGTTCAGGGTGGTTCAGGATGGTTCGGTAACACTGTGTGTGCCTGCACTGCAGCACCGCTTTGGGTGGTGTCTTACTGCCTTGGGCGCCCACCCTGCATGGCCATGTTTTTCCAGACCTGCAGCTTCAAGGACCGTGTGGCCAGTTGCTTAGCT
>NW_007781739.1:0-695 GCF_000696425.1 Galeopterus variegatus
ATGCTTCTCCCCTGAATAAAGCGGAACTTCTCCGGTGAACTGTCAGCTTGGGTCCTGTCGTTCTTTCAATATCCCCAACCATATCAACTAGGAATAAAGTGAAAGGGCTGAATAGATTTAAAAAAAAAAAAACAATAGAAAAGTTGAATAACTTTCAAAAATATGAATTTTTGTAGTCAATCAAAAGTAGTCTAAACCCTTTAATATATTTTACTAGTATATAACTGTATAATTCTGGGTTTAGTGTTACTCACTGATAAATTTTGATCAAGCAAAAGAGAAGAATACTATTTAGCAAAAACCCTGCACTTTCTCTAGATTTATTTCATTGTTAGGTTTCCATGAACTAAAGGGCAATTCAGAAACACTAAAACTGAATGAATTTTATCATAAAAAACAGAGAAAGTGTAGGACCTGTGATAGACTAGATTGAAAAAGTTCTATCACATTTTTTATATCACTTTTTGTTCTATATTACCTTAGTTGAACTGTAAATACACAGTTTAAGAAAAGAAGAGGGAACACTAAATGAAGGAATAATATGGATAATATTTATTAAACTCTCATTTTGTGTCACAGCCTCCTTTTCACTGCTTTATTTGTGTTATCTCATGTAATTCTGGAAACTACTAGCAAGTAAGTTTCATGAGGGCAGAGATAATTTTGCCTGTCTTTATTTACTTATTTATTTTTAT
>NW_007781739.1:2291-2992 GCF_000696425.1 Galeopterus variegatus
GAGACAATTATATTCAGTCAGGGCACCTCTCATTTCTGATTCATATTTATGTCTCTGATGGCAGTCCTCACCTTTGGTTTTTAACAGTTCATGAACAAGATTATACTTGAACAATTCCAGATGAATTGAAATGTTGCTAGACTTTTGTTTCCAAAAAATTCAGAATAGCTCTGAGACTCATATAGTGGTTTCAACAATTCCAGGCAAACAGCATCTTCATGGTGGGTCTGATCCACATTTCTCCTTTTCTATTGGAAAAGGGGAGGCTACTCATTGTCTGAAACTTCTTCACATGTTTATGGAATGTACTAACTTTTGAAGAAGAGCCTGGCAGTTTTCACTGAAGTTGAAAATGCCAGAACTTGCTTTCCCAGCCTCTGTTATGACTAGTTGGGCACATGAACAAAGCACACCTAGCTGGTGCACTTCTCTTGACATTGAATTGGAAGCAGTTGACAGGTTGGAAAAAGTGGTAGAGATGACAATCAAGTCAGGAGAATGTGACCATAGCTACATCCAATTTTCAGATATATAGTGGCAGCTGCTTAGTTGCAATGTGAAAAGGCCAATTTCATTGCTTCTGGCTGCAATATCTCTGCCCAGTGGCAGTAATGATGTCTCTGCTGTACTAGTTCTGAGGTATGATTTAGAATTTCTCTTGACTGTGCAGCCCTGAAGTTTGGTTCTCAGGTTACTTTAGA